>NC_058404.1:67359865-67364337 GCF_002201575.2 Neomonachus schauinslandi | reverse complement strand
AAAGAAAGAAAGAAAGAAAGAAAGAAAGAAAGAAAGAAAGAAAGAAAGAAAGAAAGAAAAAGAAAGAAAAAGAAAAAGAAAGAAAGGAGGACATTTTGGTGTAGGAGTGTGGAAGGTAGAATTCTTGCTACTAAAACTGTGAAGAAAACTAAGCACCTAGATGTTTATGTTACCTGTATTTGAAATTAAATAGTAAATTTCTTATATGCAGTAGTTCGAGATGGTTCTATTTCGAATACCTAAATTCATGTATCTTCACCCCTATCATTTGCATTATTAATTAATGAAGCAGTAATCAGTTTTAAAAGTATATGTAACTAAATAAATAACCCCGAACTGAAAAACACATTGTCAGCAAAGGTACAGAAGTGAAAGAAATATCGGATTCAAGAGTCATCGTTTGAAAGGGGATGAAGTAGAGTGATCACGGCTAGAAGGAGAAGAAATTGAAGCAAATGACATCCTTTATGTTAATAAGAAACTCAAGCTCTAGTTTGTTGGCAAAATCAGTAGTAGAAGTGACAGCCTTGTAGTGTATTCAATAATAAGGACTTTTATTTTTAAGCAAGTCTTTGAGAAACCATGAGTAATAGGAAAATATGAGAAACAGCATTAATTAATAAAATATAAAGTCCCTGGGGCGCCTGGGTGGCTCAGTCGTTAAGCGTCTGCCTTTGGCTCAGGTCATGATCCCAGGGTCCTGGGATCGAGCCCCGTATCGGGCTCCCCGCCCGGCGGGAAGCCTGCTTCTCCCTCTCCCACTCTCCCTGCTTGTGTTCCCTCTCTCACTGTGTCTCTCTCTGTCAAATAAATAAAATCTTAAAAAAAAAAAAAATAAAGTCCCAGTCAGGTTCAAAATTATTATTAATCAGTGGGTAATACTCTATAGAAATAGTAGCTACCACAAATCTTGTAAGAAGATTCAATATAAATTCTGCCTAGAAATGTTCAGAACATGGCTTACAGTACAGTACAATAATCTTAAAATGCTGAGGAATGGCTTAATAGAAACAAGTAAAAATACTTGAATGTAGTGTACTGTATTCTGAGCAATCAGTTGCAAATTAAAATGATACAGGTTTAATATTGTTTTCCTATGGAAAAAATACCAGAATACTGTCTCTGTCTTGATCTAAAGCTTTGTGAATAAGCACATCATATTTAATAATATAAAGGTGTGTACAATTTATTTATACTTGTAAGTAAATAATTAAATACGTAAGTCAAGTAACCAATTATATATTTCTTTAACTCAACGATAATTCAATATATATATATTTTTAAGATTTTATTTATTTATCAGAGAGAGAGAGACAGAGGCAGGCAGAGGGAGAAGCAGGCTCCTTGCTCAGCAAGGAGCCCAGTATGGGACTCAATTCCAGGACCCTGGAATCATGACCTGAGCCGAAGGCAGACACTTAACCGACTGAGCCACCCAGGCGTCCCTAACTCAACGATAATTCAGTGAGCACTCTTGCCTATGTGATGCTGAGCTAAATTTTGTGGCATAAACAAAGATGGATAAACACATGATTCTAGTTTCAAGGATCCTACAGCATAAAACAAAATATATCTGATCAATATTTTCATAAAATAAACTAGAAAAAGAAAAATTACAGAAGATGAGGTGTTTATATAAATCATAACAGAGCAAATCTTAGCCAATGCTTCCTTAATTGCCAACCTGGCTAGGTACAATAAGTGTAAATGGTGAAAGGTGATGGTTCTACAGATACCATAGGGCGGTGGTGTCTTCTGTCGGTGGTATGAATCTCCAAAGCTGGGAAGAAGACAAGCATAGCTGAGATCCAAATACTGGTGTTGTGCTGCTTGCCAACTCACACCAACCTATTAATACTGACTTTCTGGATCACTATTACAGAGAAAATAATAGGCACAGCCAAGATTAATCACCAGTTGTCTCTGACTCCAGAGCTGGGCTCTAAAATAATGTGCTATTCTGCTTCTGCTATGTACGAATGTTATGAACATGTACATGTTACGAAATGAGAGGGAGAAAAGTGGAAAATAAGTGGAGAATTTTAGAATTGTAGTAGAAGAAACAGGACAGCGCTGTGGTAAGAGAGCTAAAGGGATACTATTTTATTCATATAATACAATACTATAATACATTATAAAGTTTAAAGTTTTCATTTTGCGGAATTTGTCCTTTTTTAATCTGAATATCAGAAAGTAAAAGGGTACCTTCAACAAATTTATGGAATTTAGAATAGCTTCCTTGGGAACATTTTGCCAAACATCTCTGGCAATACTCTTGAGAAAACACTCACCTAATTTTTTTTTTTTTTTTGGTTGTTTGTTTTAGTTTTTTTTTTTTTTTTCTTTTTTGAGAACATGAAACAGAGAACCTATTTTATTCTCCTTTTGATCTCATTTTAAATATCTCTCCAGCATACAAAAGTATTAGTGATTTAATTTTTTTTTTCTAAATACAATGTTGTATCTTTTTGTATATATTTTTGAGCAACCCATGTTCATTTATATTCCTGCTTGCATAAGTGGTTTTAGCAAGTCCATAGGTATAATTGGATAAGCACTATATGGATCTCTCTAATTAGAATTTTCAGTAACTTGAGCAGGAACAGCTTCTACTCTGATATGCATGTGTAATTGCCACTAAAGTGAGCAAGCATAACTAAGGACAATATTTTCCCCTTTGAGCGCTTTGAAGTCTATGTGCTCCAGATGCTACGGAGACTCCTATGACTATTTCCTTATTCAAACTGTTGATTTGTTATGGCAATATAATTCCTTATGAAATCACTTTTGTTTGTTTAAATGAAGTTTTAGACCCCTCCAAAGTAATATAAGTTCTGGTTATAGAGGCGTTAACTTTTCAGTGATTGAAGAAATATTTGCTAAGTGAAATGGAAATATTTGTCAAGGCCATCATGCTTCTAGTTTGATGATTCTGGACAGGATGCTGATACTAGCTGGCAGAAAGATATGAACATCCCTGCAGATTAAAATGCAAATTTTATTGCTGAAAACAGCAACACACAGAAAAGCCATAGAGCCTTTCAGCTTTCTGTCAGCAGCTTGCAGAATCAGTGCACTGAATCACTCAATATCTTTAAGTGTCTATCCTATTCTGGAATTCTCATAAACATCTGCTCGCACTATACCCTTGCCAAGTTCCAGTTTTAAGAATATACAGTCTTCAAGATTAAATAACTGTTGGGCTAAGCACTTTCTCTAGAGTAAATTGTGATTGAATATTCTCTTAATTAAAAAAAAGAGGGTGGGGAAAAGTACAAGGTGATAATATAACATCATATAGAGATCTAGGCCTCAGATATATAATTCCTTTTCCAAAAAATCACAATTTGAACTTGATTTTTACTGAAGTAGAATGTTACATTGCATACAAAAATTAAAATTGGTGGCTCAGTTGGTTAAGCGACTGTCTTCAGCTCAGGTTGTGATCTCAGGGTCCTGGGATCGAGCCCGGCATCGGGCTCCCTGCTTAGGGGGTGTCTGCTTCTCCCTCTCCCTCTGCCCCTCCCTTGCTCACTTTCTTTGATTTCTCTCTCAAATAAATAAATGAAATCTTAAAAAAAATTAAAATACTTTAATTCCACAGTGGTAAGGCAATACTAAGGGGATTTTCAAGAAATGTTTTGTAAGTGATTTGTAGATACCAGGGCCTCTACTAGGTTGAGTGGATACAAAAAGGACAGTGAAATAGTCTGACCTTCAAACACTTAGCCCCATAAACAACTAAGTCCAGAAAAATGATAATACCTTGTTTGAATGGCACAGTCTATGCTCAAATTGGTTTTGTTGCAATCTCTCAGTATAAAGAAGTCACTCTTCCCTAAATGGGAGAAAATTTGATTTTAAGCTGGTCCTTGGTGATACACATTTCAGAAAAAGTTGAATAGATAATCACAAAATGTAATGCTGTTAACACCTTATAATAACCAGTTGTTCTTTTGAATGTTCTTTTGAATGGAGCTACTAAGAATACCAAATTGGATCTTGGCTAATGTTGGAAACATAGTGATACATTTGAGGCTCCTTTTTCTCCGGTTCTTATTGACTTGATTTATTAGAGGAAACACTATAGTCATTTAGAGGTTTATTGAGGTTTATGCAGATATCCATTAATATATATATATTTTTTGGGGGGTGGGGATAACACTTCCATAAGTCACTGATCTTGTTTTCATTTCCCAAATTCAATTTGTAGAAGAGGACTTTATTTTTTTATTTTATTTATTTTTTTTTTAATTTTTTTTTTATTCTTATGTTAATCCCCATACATTACATCATTAGTTTTAGATGAAGTGTTCCATGATTCATTGTTTGTGCATAACACCCAGTGCTCCATGCAGAATGTGCCCTCCTCAATACCCACCACCAGGCTAACCCATCCTCCCACCCCCCTCCCCTCTAGAACCCTGTTTGTTTTTCAGAGTCCATCGTCTCTCATGGTTCGTCTACCCCTC
>NC_058404.1:67288393-67359765 GCF_002201575.2 Neomonachus schauinslandi | reverse complement strand
CCCCCCACTCCAGCAACCCTCAGTTAGTTTCCTGCAATTAAGAATTCCTCATATCAGTGAGATCATATGATACATGTCTTTCTCTGTTTGACTTATTTCACTCAACATAATACCCTCCAGTTCCATCCACGTCGTTGCAAATGGCAAGATCTCATTCCTTTTGATGGCTGCATAATATTCCATTGTATATATATACCACCTCTTCTTTATCCATTCATCTGTTGATGGACATCTTGGCTCTTTCCACAGTTTGGCTATTGTGGACATTGCTGCTATAAACATCGGGGTGCACGTACCCCTTCGGATCCCTACTTTTGTATCTTTGGGGTAAATACCCAGTAGTGCAATTGCTGGATCATATGGTAGCTCTATTTTCAACTTTTTGAGGAACCTCCATACTGTTTTCCAGAGTGGCTGCACCAGCTTGCATTCCCACCAACAGTGAAGGAGGGTTCCCCTTTCTCCGCATCCCCGCCAACATCTGTCGTTTCCTGACTTGTTAATTTTAGCCATTCTGACTGGTGTGAGGTGGTATCTCATTGAGGTTTTGATTTGGATTTCCCTGATGCCGAGCGATATTGAGCACTTTTTCATGTGTCTGTTGGCCATTTGGATGTCTTCTTTGGAAAAATGTCTGTTCATGTCTTCTGCCCATTTCTTGATTGGATTCTTTGTTCTTTGGGTGTTGAGTTTGATGAGTTCTTTATAGATTTTGGATACTAGCCCTTTATCTGATATGTCATTTGCAAATATCTTCTCCCATTCTGTTGGTTGTCTTTTGGTTTTGTTGACTGTTTCCTTTGCTTTGCAAAAGCTTTTTATCTTGATGAAGTCCCAATAGTTCATTTTTGCCCTTGCTTCCCTTGCCTTTGGCAATGTTTCTAGGAAGAAGTTGCTTCGGCTGAGGTCGAAGAGGTTGCTGCCCGTGTTCTCCTTTAGGATTTTGATGGACTCCTGTCTCACATTGAGGTCTTTCAACCATTTGGAGTCTATTTTTGTGTGTGGTGTAAGGAAATGGTCCAGTTTCATTCTTCTGCATGTGGCTATCCAATTTTCCCAACACCATTTGTTGAAGAGACTGTCTTTATTCCATTGGACATTCTTTCCTGCTTTGTCAAAGATGAGTTGACCATAGAGTTGAGGGTCCATTTCTGGGCTCTCTATTCTGTTCCATTGATCTATGTGTCTGTTTTTGTGCCAGTACCATGCTGTCTTGATGATGACAGCTTTGTAATAGAGCTGGAAGTCCGGAATTGTGATGCCGCCGGCTTTGCTTTTCTTTTTCAACATTCCTCTGGCTATGCGGGGTCTTTTCTGGTTCCATACAAATTTTAGGATTATTTGTTCCATTTCTTTGAAAAAAGTGGATGGTATTTTGATGGGGATTGCATTGAATGTGTAGATTGCTCTAGGTAGCATTGACATCTAATTTGTAGAAGAGGACTTTAATTTCAAATATGTAAAATACCTTATTGTTGCCCCATGTACTTCAAGTAAAATCACATTTTTGTTTTTTCCTGAATTGTGTACAGTACAGTCAAGGCTGAATCATATGTAGACATTTACTATGCAACATATTTACATTCAAGTTTCTCCTATCAACCAATATAATTCTAGGTTACTATTAACCATCCACATTTTAATTTGATATGGCTGGGAAAAGTATAATTATAAATGTATACATGTAGAAATCCATATATGTATTTTTAATTCAAATTAAAATGATTAGGAAAGTTTTCCTTTTATCATTTACTTCTTAAATTTATTCATGCCTCCGTTTTTATTCATCACTTTGAATAACCTAGAGTTATTTGTATTTGCCTTTTCTTTAATTCCATTTATGTGTACTTTAATTTTGTTCCTTCCTCTTCTACTTCCTCTAACTTTGATTAGGATTTTAAGAGTGTTACCCAGCATAAATGAGTTCATAAAGCACATTTCTGACATTTTCTTATAGTGTTCTTTGTTCCTAGTATTTTCCTATTATATCACTACTGCTTCTGAAAAGTATGAAACATGCATTGGATTTTTACAAACCTGTTTCTGGTTTACACATAGCATAAATAATCCCATGTTGTAGAAAACCCAAAGAGAGGTTAGAAAAACAAATATACATTAATGTGATTACTGTTTAATATCTAAAAATATATATAACTTCTCCTTACAGGTGGAAGGAGGTCCTATAAAAGAGAAGGCTGACTATTGCCTGTAATCTGAGGGAGGAAAATGACATGAAAGAGTCAGCACAAATTAATGTTGACTTAATTTTTTCACTGTGTAAGGGAGTCCAAGTGTTAAAAATTAATGGGTGCCAGCCTTAGGCATTAAAGACAATAGTAAAACAAACTATGGATGGATGTATTAGATGGTTTCAGTGTAGTCCTATTCCATTAGTAGTTTTTTATAATTAAAACTGTTGAGTAAGGGGAGTGACTTTTTCCACCATTGGCCATTGATATCAATGAGAGCTATCACTGCCATTACCCAGAACTGATGGGAGAGAAATGGTCTCAGAAATGTATTCTCTCTTTCTATAGATAAAACTTTCAAACAACAAAGACTAAACAACAACAACAAAAAAGGTTAGCAATTTTGGAGTTTACATCTATTTGATATTTAAAAATGGCAATGTGTGAAAGAAGTGCCTTCTCTCAGCTAATGGCCTTTCCTTATAAAGCGAAACTTGTATATGCCTATAAATCTATGAGTTGGGGGAGACACAAACATATATAATCCCTAACACACATACTTAGATTCAGGTAGTCATGGCTTCATTTAGTATTTTTTCATCCCAAAATCTTATTGATGATTTTAAACTTAGCTTTAATGTTCTCTTTCATCCAGTTAATCTGCTTGAAGAGAGACCAAGGCCAAACACACCATCACTCAAGAATTCATGGTTCCCTGGCCACCAGAATAATCCTGGTCAGATTCCAGCAACTGTAACTCTAACTACACGGTTGTTACAAATCACTGACAGGGAATGATCAACACATGACTGATATATTTTGAATGATAATTCTTCCATTTTTGTCTTAAGGATCCAAAGACTGTTCATTTCCTCTGGCAGAGCTTATCTCACAAAATTTTGTGGTTTTAATATTCTATTTGAAACTCCATGTTGTTATATTTAAGACATTAAATCCATTCTGTGTTTTAAAGTGAATTTGGTGGGTATAGATCCCATTATAACATTTTATCATAATTTGTCACATATTTGATAAATTTGGAAGGCATTATAGTATTTATTTAATTAAAATAATCTACAGTTGAATTAAGAAAACAAGATGAACATGGGTATGATAGATACATATACATATATATATTTAAAGGGCAACATAGAAAAACAGTCTTTGTCATAAGACAATGAATGGGAATCAAGTAATGGTGTACACAATTATAAGTAATGATACTATATATCATATTTATAAATAAATATATCGATGTATAATATTTGAAAATTGTTGAATAGTTAACATTTACCATGTACTGGACTAAGCTCTTCATATCATTCTATCCTCACAAAGATCTTATACATTATGTAGTAAGTCCTATGAGATCAAAAGATTGACAAGATCAGTTTGGCAGTTGGAAAACCGTGAATGCAATGGCTGGGAATTGGTATGATTTTAGAATGACGTTTTCAGAGAATTTTGTGTACTCAGCTAAGATTGCTAATCTTATGTGTTGCTTAATATATGTCAAGCATTGCATGGAAGGCTGTACACATAAGAAATAATACATTTTACACTTAAAAGAGCCATATTAGATGGGTCCTTCTATTATTTCCATTTTACCATTGGCAATACTGTAACACTGAGGTTGACTTGGCCAAGGTCACACAAAGAGTAAGTGGCAAAGCAAATTTTCTCAGGTAGGAAATGGGGAGTCACGGTATCTGATTAAGTTGTGTAAGAGAGGGAGGAAAATACAGATTAAAGGTGTTGAGTTTTTGAGGGTGGTGAAATGGGAAAATTGTTTCACCACGGTCAAAATAGGAAATCAAAAGGAAATCCAATAGGGAGGACTTAACTGAAATAACATGCTTTCTTCTACATTTTCAAGACATGAAGGAACTAGGTTAAAATTCTCAAGGGTACTATTATGAAAACTGAACCAAGACCTACTATTTTTTTTAAAACTTTACTTGACTCTCTGCAAAGACAGAATCACCATAAGAATGTTAAAAATCCTCAGAGGGATAGTTCTAGATGATGTATTATTAGAAAATAGCCTCTAATTTACATGTAAGTGTCAGACTTTGGTACACAGCCAATTTATTTATATATTTTCGAGTTAGAGAGTGAAAGCATGGTCTCAGGAGAGGAAAAAGAGGAAAATCTTGATAGTATATTTACACTAAGAATAATAGTGCCAACGACAGGTCATTTATGTACTATTTTTCAGTTGTTGAAAAGATTGCAAGCTAGGGTGTTAGCAAAGGATCTGTGCATCTCCTGTGGAGTGGGGTCAGAGTTATCTATGGAGAGGGAACCTCTAAATTCACGTCAGGTTCTAATACTTACTAATTTGACTTCAGGCACATCTGTTTAATAGTCTCAGTATGCTCATTTTAAACATGTGAATAATTTTATTTTATTTATTTTATTTTTTTTTTTTAAGATTTTTATTCATTTATTTGAGAGAGAGAGAGAACATGAGGAGGGGGTGGGCAGAGGGGAGGGAGAAGCAGGCTCCCCACCGAGCAGGGAGCCCGATGCAGGGCTCGATCCCAGGACCCTGGGATCATGACCTGAGCCGAAGGCAGACACTTAACAACTGAGCCACCCAGGCGCCCCTAAACATGTGAATAATTTTAGAGATCACCATATTATTTATTAAATGAGATAGTACATGTAAACATACTTTGTAAATTATTATATAAGTGTGGAGGGTTTGTATAATAAGCCCAATTTTCCGGGGGTTTCCATTGTAAGTGGCAGACAGACACTTACCAGCAGAAGGAGAATACAACACTGAAGTTCTCTTTGTTGGATGAAGGAGACTGATCTCAGTATGAAACAGTTCAATTTCCTGGGTTTTGACATGTCTTTCAGAATGTAGGCAGCATTAGTCAAATCAACAACCAGATTTAATTTTTGTTTTGAGAAAGTTGCATGGATAATCCCATGTTTAATTTTAAATAAAAACATTTAGAAACAATGTATTTTCTACATTGCCTTAGCTTTGGTGTGTGTTGTGGGGGCAATGAAACCAAAACATTTCTGCATTTGAGGTTCTGTGTGTGCCTACTGAATTTGTAGGTTAATCAAAATAAATAATAAATTATTTCTGTAATTTCACTCTTTTAATCCAGTCACCCATTTCCTTAATGTTTAATTTCCTGCTACTTTTATTTTATTGCAGCGCAATGACACTGAATTAGACTTCAAAATAGTTATTTGCCTATTTTAGTAATTTTTGTCTGATTTAAAATGTTTCATTATTTATCTAATATTCCTGGCCATTCAGAGCTCTCCAATTTGGAATTTTTACAGTTCAAGATTAATTATAAAAAAGGGTATTATAATGTTAGAACTTCAGCCTTAAAAACACAATGCTTAGGGCGCCTGGGTGGCTCAGTCGTTAAGCGTCTGCCTTCGGCTCAGGTCATGATCCCAGGGTCCTGGGATCAAGTCCCGCATTGGACTCCCTGCTCTGCAGGGAGCCTGCTTCTCCCTCTCCCACTCCCCCTGCTTGTGTTCCCTCTCTCGCTGTGTCTCTCTCTGTCAAATAAATAAATAAAATCTTAAAAAAAACCCAAAAAACACAATGCTTAACCAGGCTAGAATGGCATTGAAGAAATGTCCTTGACAACTACATTATCAAACAACATCAACTGGGTTAGCAAAGCTTGAGACCGACAATTACAATCAACTGGTTGATGCTCAAATGGTCACTGTGCATCCTGGCATTTTATTCATCTTATTCCAATGGAATGAGAGTTTAAGTACACAAAGTAATTACCTGAAGACTGAACAGATTGGATTGGACATTGCGTCCTCATCAAGATTCAGTAGCAGTGTAGAAGAATGAAAACGAGCATAAAGTGGAAAGGAAATAAAAGATTGGTATACAGAAAGAAAAATCTATGTGATTCCTTAATTGATATGAAGAAGAAAGGGTGTTTGTACAACTTTAAATTGTGTTTTTCCACCACTTTTTAGATTGGCATATGACTATAAACTTAATTGCTTTGAAGATTTCTAGTTATCGTTCATGCAAACTTAAAGAACCAAGTCTGGTCAGAAAGGAAACAGATGGAGAGGGCACTGCCATATACCTCTCCGTGAGCTTTGTCACTGCATTGTCATTCAAAGCGTAAGTTCACAGAGTTGAAACAGCACCACAAAAACCAGGCACCACCCATCATAATTGAGCTATATACAATTGTGCCATAAAACATAGCTGTATACATAATAAAAATCCTCAATTCTGTCAGGTGATTTTCCTTAAATTAAAAAGATCTCTGAAATAAATCCAGCTTATATTAAAAGAAAACAGATGTTTTATTTTGTATTTACTCAGACTTGGATTGACACCTAATTATTTTACATATGAGTCTGGAAATAAATATGTATTTCAGTTTGTTTCTCAGAATAATAATAAAAAATAAAGTTGACAAGTGAAACAAGTAATAAATATGCCGACTACTTCTTATAGGAAATTCTTTGTAGTTGTCATGAATCTCAGTTATGAGATCCTGTCACTAATTTAGAAGCCTAGAAATAGTTTGGATAGATAACATTAAATGTAGCTGACTATTGAGGGAGAACTTCATGATTGAGCTAAGTTGAATGTATTTTTAGTCTGAAATTGCTCTTTGAGCATACACATAGCAGTGGGAAAAAATCCACTTGAAATGTGGTGAGTGTGTCATAAACACAAGGTAAGCAGTATGAAATAGAAGAGGAAAGTTCTACTCGAAGGATACATGGTACAGTTGCATAACAAATAATAGAAACATATACAAATTCTTTGTAGGATTCTTGCTAATAGAATGAATATATAGCTAAAAATGAAATATTCATTAATACAATGCTAAATTATGGGACACCCCTAAGATGAAGTAACATATAGTCCTAAAAAAAGAATGAAGGTCATTCATTTGCAGTTAACATAAAAAACTTTTTATAAAATATGCATATTTTAGAACAGGGTTTCTAGTAAATCCCATTTGTATGTAAATAATAAAAAATAAATTATAAGCTTAATGATTATAAATTTAAATAAATATAAGTTTTGGAAGAAAAAGCCAGGAACTGCAATTACCTCTAGGAACCGACAGATGTGAATAGATATAAGGAGGGACCTTGTAATATTTTCCTTATACTCTTCTAAAAAGTTGGAAATGTTTAGCATGATAAAATGTTGCATGTATTACAATAAAATATTTTTTTTGAAGATGACTGCTCCATTTCACTTCATCCCTAATTGTGTTCATCTTTTATAAACTTTGGCTTCATATATCTTTGGCCTTTCAAAAAATACAAAGTGCTCTTTGAGGATTTATTCCAAGGTCTTCCTATGTGTTTATTTATATTATTTTGGTAATAAACATTCTTTTGTTAGAAAATTTCTCTATCTAATTTACCTGATTGAAAAACTTATATCTGGGGAACATATTTAGTGTTCCTATTTTAAATCAATTAGAACATGGTAATGTTGGACATTTAATTTATATCTCTCTTAGAAGATATGTATAATGATTTTTTAATGACTACCCTAAAAGCATTTTCAATATTCTAAATTATTTAGTTTAGTATTGTTTCAAATTTAATAACTGTTTTTATTATCTATATTGTATAATGCTGCATATATAATGGTATAAAGAAATCATTTACATCTGAGATTAAATATTTAACCAAATGAATATATGATATATATATTATATATAATATAATTAAATGACCATTGTATTACCTGAATGGACTTCCCCTTGTAGATTGATCTTTAGCTGTCTTATTTGTTCCTGTGATTATAAACCTTCAAATATTTAATGATGAAGCAGTACTATTTACTGAAAGCTTCAAAATTTAAATTTATATTACCTAGAAAGAGAAATGTATCATTTTAAAACCCTAAAACTAGTCTTGAAAAAGCTCATCAAGCTAATTTTGTCTATTTCCAATAAAGAGCAGGAAAACTAAGCAAACGGTCACATACTATACACTTTGGCAAATTTGAGTCAAAGTTTCAGAGATATTAATGATGTAGAATCAAAATACCTATAAACTAATTTGATAGACGCCTACCTGACTCTTGAAATGAGATTGGTAGTGACACATTCACCACAAATTGGGAAGTTTGGGGGTGATTAGTTTTGAGGTTAATATTCTTTAGTTTGTAATCCTTAGGATTTGAGGCTGTGGACTAGTGGAGACATTTATTAAATATAAATAAACAATAAGTAAGTAAATAAATAAATAAGTAAGATCAAAGCCAAGGAAAGAAAACTAGGCTTGAGCTGCATCACAGCCCTTGGTGTATTGAACCACCCAAGGTAAAGTATGTAAAGGAAAAAGAGTAGAGGAATAAGATACCAAGATTTGAAAAGGAGCCATAAAGGGGACTAAGAAAAAAGGTGAGGCTGAGTAAAAGAAACCCTAGTGAGAGTTTATCATGGAAAGTCAGAGAATTTTTTAAGAAGGTGGAGTGTACAGCATTGCCAAATGCAGCAGTAAATTATGGATGCAGACTAAAAATGTTTGTGAATGATAATTCCCCATAGACCTGATTTCCTGTCAATGCTCTCTTATGCAATATTCGCGAAGCTATTAGAACAGTGACTTGCGTGTAGGAAACACCATGGGAGTGTTTGATAAAGTTTCAGAAGCTAATTCAGTTAAGAGTCAGATTTCAGGGGATGGAGAACCAAGACAAAGACAACAATTGTACACTCTTCTTTCAAAAAGATTTTATATAAAAAAAGAAAAGGAAGAGGTATATGAGTGGGATAAGATTTATAGACACAGAATTAATAGTTAATAAATGTTGGTGACAGAAGGTTGAGAGTTTATACGTGATGATCCTAATTTTATCAGTTAAATTGGAAAAAAAGGGTCACCTGTGGTGGGGGTCATAGGAGTTAAACTGAGTGGCAAAGATCCAGAAACATTATTTGGTGGAATTAGGTTTTCACAAAAGAAAAGGGAAAAAAAAAAAAAAAAAAAGATCTCCCTATTGTCAGTAAGGGGCTTAAGATCATTGCTTCCATTCTCTGATTCTATCTTGAAACTTCTGCTCCTTCCATGTGAAGTGAATAAAGGAGGACATTTTCCAAGCCCAGTTGTGGGTATGCACAATCATGTTAGACTATTGTCTGCTAAAATGGTGGTGCCTGCATCCTTAGTGAAAATGAAAATTCAGAGAAGGCCAAAATATTTTAAATCTTTTTTTCCTACCTCAAACAATTGCAAGTGACTGACTTATTTTCATGGTAGAAAAACTAAGTAAAAGATCAAGTGTCTAAGATAAGACCAAAGTTACTGACAATGTAAGTTCAGGGCACAGACCTCGAGGGGCTCCTAATAGAATATGTCGCCTGCTACTGCTTCTATGGACAAGCCATTCGGGATGAAACAAATCACTAACGCATTTGCAGGGGTTTTCTAGTTGTTGTTATTTAATTATTATATGGATAAGGGAATACAAGGGAAGGTTTTAAAACACTTACAAGTGATGATTAAAGACACTTGGGTAGTAGTGAATTGTCCTTCACAAAATCCACTTATTTTAATTTTTTGATGCCCCCAGAATTCATTATCTACAACTCCTTAAGATGAACATAGGAAATAAGGGGAGAAACTCTTCCAAATCATGACTTATGGAAAGAAGGAGGTATAATATTATGTACAATTGAGATCAAAGTGCTTGAATAGGAGTGTCTTCTGCATCTGTGCTGATAGCTTGGCTTAGAAATGACACAGCATAACATAAATAACACAGAAGAATTAATTGAGAAATAGTCAGTGAAAGTTGCATAGCACTTCATGAAAGGCTATAACGAAATCCCCTGCATGACTCCATGGCAGAAAACCTAAGTGTGCCTCATTTCCACATTGAATACTGGGGAAGCTTCCTAAACACCCGGCCTTCCTTCAATAGATTATCTCATAGGAAAAAAGACATCAACCCTCCATAACCCTGAACATGAAGTGAGAAATCTTACTAAAAACAGCTGCAGCTGCTTTTCAAGAGAAGAGGAGGTGATGATGTGGTAACAGATGCTCAGCTTCTCCCTTAGTGACAAAGCATATTGGTGACTTCAAGTAGGGCTGGCATCTCGGAGAAAGCAATTAGGTTCTTCATGAGTGATGGTGGTAAAGAAACCAAAGTAATTAGGACGGATTAAAGCAAAGAAAGATAAATATCTTGCCCAAATAGAGGTCGAAGCTACCTGACCACAATTACTTTGGCAGGAAACAGAGCAGTGCATATGGTCATGGGCAGCGATGCCTTAATATCCCAAATGTATATTTCATGTGAAATGGTTATTAAAAGCCTTTGATTTAAGATGTCTTATGTAGTCACATCAAAAAAAACGTATTTGCTGAAAATATTTGCTGATGGTCTTTTAAAAAAGGGAAATTGGTAACTTTCAATACTATTATTTTTGGGAGGAACTTTTAAATTTTATACTTTAAAGACACAGATTCTAGGAGATAATAATTACAAATTTGAAATCTACTCTCTAACTTTATATGGGTATTATCTAGTTGGATTGTAAAAGCTCTTTTTTTTTCAGACACACTTGCTAATTTCTACATTTTTGCTAGGCTGCTATCATGATGTAGTGCGCTAGCATCCTGAATATTATTTGCTGGCAAGATACAGGAGCACCTGAAATAATACATAAAATTATTTAGTTTAGGCATTGCAACGAATAAATACACCTAAAAGAGTGGCTTAATTGTAGTCTTTTTTTTTTTTTTTATTTTTTTTAAAAACAAAAGAAAAGGGGGGAGTGTTTTTATGTTTTTTTTTTTTTTTTTTTTCCTATAGTTCTAAGACCAGAAAATTGAGGAGTTAAATGAGAACTATATGAACTAGTGTCAAAGGCACAGATTAATAAACCAGCCTCCTTCAACAGGGATTAAATTTTCAGCTACACTCTATCATGGCCAGCTCTAGGTTGATAAGAATATTATTTGTCAGAGAATACCAGACACTTCTCTGATAGCATGTCCCTCTCTCCACCAGCATTCACATGGATGACTCTTTTTTTTTTTTAAGTTTTTATTTAAATTCAAGTTAGGACAGTGCTATATTAGTTTCAAGTGTACAATATAGTGATTCAACACTTCCATACAATGAGTGACTCTCTTTTTGATGGAGATGAAGATCCTAAAAGATACTTAGGTAATCCATGGAATTAGGAGTTAATGTTGAAACTACTTAGGAAAAATGGACTAATAATAGAGTGACAATTTTTACTACTATTAACTCTTCTTGTTTCCTTCCTCTAACACACACAATTTAGATGTTTGGTCCCTTTGGGAGACTAAGACAATTTTGCTAGATTGAGAGGCACATCAACTTTAATCTGAGATTCAGGGAATGCTCATGTCCAAAGTCAATTCTATGAAACTGCACTGAATTTATATACATTTTAAAATTTCTCTAAATTCTCCGATCCTCATTTCCATCTCCTGCCAACATCATGACAATCCTTACAACAATAGAGGCTAAAGGGAAGATTTCTGATGCTATCTTTTGGAGAGCCTCCTTAATTTTTCCTTTGAAGATTCACTATTCACAGCAGTCAGAAATAATTTAGGCATTATACACTAAATATTCCAAACACATCTTTCTTATTTTTTTTCCTTTTGCAGAGTATGGAATTGAAGCCACATAACTGAAATAAGAAAGAACAAAAGAGAACAACAGTAATTGAAATGGCATGGCCATTAAAAGGAGTCTTGAGAATTACTATAACAAAGAATAGGGGTACATATGAAATATTTTCTTCCCCCACTATCTAATTCTGTTTAACTAAATTTTAAAATATTCCTCAACAAATGCAATCGCTGACAAACTAATTGTTACAGTTTATATTTTCATCATGCTGCAGATGATGAAAAAACTAATCCTTAAATCCTTTAGTTTTTAGCCAATAGTTACATTATACATGACATAAGAAAAGTAATATATAATAAACACACCTAAAGCATGTTTTTTTTTTTTTTTAAGATTTTATTTATTTATTTGAGAGAGAGAGAATGAGAGAGAGCACATGAGAGGGGGGAGGGTCAGAGGGAGAAGCAGACTCCCTGCCGAGCAGGGAGCCCGATGTGGGACTCGATCCAGGGACTCCAGGATCATGACCTGAGCCGAAGGCAGTCGCTTAACCAACTGAGCCACCCAGGCGCCCACCTAAAGCATGTTTAAGACCTAATTTTTTAATGTTTAATTTTGTTTCATTTACTAGAGGTACAAAAGTCGCTCTTACTCTCACCAGCAAACTATGAAATTTTTGAGAGCAATATGCTCAAACTAGCTCTTACTTTTTTTCCCCTCAAGCTTTTATGTAAGTTCTAGTTAGTTAACATACAGTGTCATATAAGTTTCAGTCTTATTGGCTGAGTGAAAATGCAGACGGCTTTATGTGATAGATATTTTCTGTATGTCAAATCTGCAGGTCTAAAAACAAGTATGATGAGTGTATTTATATGAGGAATCTAAAAAAAAAAAGAAAAAGAAAAAGAAAAGCAAACTCATAGGAAAAGAGATCAGGTTTGTGATTACCAGAGACAGAGGGTGAGGGGAGAGGAAAATGGAGGAAGATGATCAAAAGGTACAAACTTCCAGTTATAATAAGTACTAGGGATGTAATGTACAACATGAGGTCTACAGCTAACACAGCTGCTGTGTGATACATAGTTGTTAAGAGTAAATCCTATGAGTTCTCTTTACAAGGAGATTTTTTTACCTTTTTTCTTTTTCCTTTCTTTTCTTTTTATACCTATATGAGAAAGTGGATGTTAGCTAAAGGTATTGTAGTATCCATTTCACAGTATATGTAAATCAAAACATCATGCTATATGCCTTCAACTTACATAGGGATGTATGTCAATTATTTCTCAACTGGGAATGCTGGGAGAAAATCTCCCTCACCATTTTTTTTATTGGCAGAAATATATTAAAATAAAATAATTAATTTCCTAAGCTTTTCTGGGTTTTTCTGAGTAAAAGAATAACTGATAAAATTAGCTATTATTTTACAAATCTTAGTAAAGACCTTGGTTACATTTCTCAGAAAATACAAAAGACTGGGTAAAAAAAAAATCCTTTATAAGCCTTATAGTTTACAATCTTCTTTCAAAAACTGAAGGTAAACATATTCAGAATGTCCACCTAAAGATCATTAAAAATCGTCAATGCTTCTACTTCACTTTGTAATTTTTGGTGCATACTAAGGAGTTCAAAAAATTGAGTGACATTGCTTTACGAAGGCAAAGTTTCTCAAAATAATCATTTATAAGAATGCAAAGTAGAAAAAGAATTAATGATAAATCTTGCTTTTATCAAAACTACAGCTAAGATCATGTAATAAAAATTATTCACTTAATTTAGTAATTAGTTATCATAATCTGCAATATATTTAATTGTATATCAGTAATACAGGGATTATAACTCATTCAGAAAAAAATAAAGTCAAAGTGCTATGGACTAACAGAAAAAATTAAGTTTAAATTTATACACATATTTTTCTTTGAGAGTTGCATGACTATATATTTGAGATGTCAATTTACTAACAAGGAAACATAATTATTTAAAATAATTTTAGCAGGCATGAAAATAAAAATGTTTGAAGACCATTTTACTAGAGGACCAAAATATTGCTATATTCTTTTTCCCACATGCCCCCCTACACACACACACACACACACACACACACACACACACACAATTTTCCATAATATCCCTGGGACAGTACTATTGCTTGTAGAAACTCCTAATTCCTATGGCAAACCTGAGGGGCAAGATACTGCGTTCTAACGGAAAGTGGAGATGCAAATACTGAATATACATCTTTATATTCAAGGATAAACATAAGAAAGAGCAAATAAAAAAGGTACACCACGGAGCTAATAAAAAAATGATAATATATCATAAGGAAAAAACAACATTGCCTGAGAACTCAGGAAAACCACGTATCTAAATTGAGATTATTTTGAGATAAACAAAAGAAATAAAAGCCACATGCTATATTCAAAGATGCATGATTGAATGTGAATGACTTTAATGAAACAAGAAAAAAAAATTCCATAATGAGGAGAAAACTTAAGACAGATACAGTTTTACTTTTAAGCCAATACAGAACATTAACAGAAATCTTACAGCCAAAAGAGAGCAGACTATAAATAACAAACATCAGGGGGGCGCCTGGGTGGCTCAGTCGTTAAGTGTCTGCCTTTGGCTCAGGTCATGATGCCAGGGTCCTGGGATCGAGCCCCTCATAGGGCTCCCTGCTCATGCGGGAAGCCTGTTTCTCCCTCTCCCACTCCCCCTGCTTGTGTTCCCTCTCTCGCTGTATCTCTCTCTGTCAAATAAATAAAATCTTAAAAAAAAAAAATAACAAACATCAGGAAACATGGGAAAGATATGGTATGAAATGAGAATATCCACACTATTATTTATTTGTATTTATGTATTCAGTCATACATTTAATAAATGTGGGAAAAGACATGAATTAAACACTAAAGATATTGTACTGAGTAAAACAGAAAGGATTCCTGAGTCTAAAATCTGAAGGAAGAGGTATACTATAATCAATTAACGAGACAGTAATGTTAATATTACAACTGTCATTAGTTTTGGACAAAAGCAGCCTGTGGTAACCTGATGGAATAAAATATGGTGATTTAACCTGATTTAGAAAGTTTTTTTTTTTTTTTTTTTAGTTTTCCCAGGACTGATGATAGAGGTGAGAACTGAAAATTTAATGAAGCAAAAACAAAAAGGGAAGGGGCACAAAACTGGGAGTAAAAACACTTGCAAAATCCCATTGTGGTAACTGGATGGCATGTGTATAGGAATAAAATAATTCAACATTAAAAATCTGATACAAAATTACTAAAAATAAAACAACTGACAAATCAGAATTATTACAACGAAATATATCTAATACACATAATATCAATATACATATATTAAATATATTATAGTATATGCATGATATTGTATGTATATATTATATGTGTTATATGCCTATACTTTATATATTTTTGTAAATTTTAATCGTTGTGTTTTTTGGACATGCCACATGCTACATTGCGACTGTACATTTAATTCGAAACATGTAACTTGCCTCCCCAAATGCACACTTTTTTGTTTTAAACCATAGTAATAGTAAATTGTGAAATACTCAGTTCTGGGTAGATCTCCTGGTTCTGAATTTTGTAATTATTTTCACTTGTTTTAAGGATTTTACTTTTCTTATTATACTTATTTGTTAGTTTTTTTTTTTTTAAGGATTTTATTTATTTATTTGACAGAGAGAGAGACAGGGAGAGAGGGAACACAAGCAGGGGGAGTGGGAGAGGGAGAAGCAGGCTTCCCGCAGAGCAGGGAGCCCGATGCGGGGCTCGATTCCAGGACCCTGGGATCATGACCTGAGCCAAAGGCAGAGGCTTAACGACTGAGCCACCCAGGCGCCCCTTATTTGTGTTAGTTTTGATTCATCTTCTTGCCCATTTAAATTTTTAGTATTCCCAATTCTGTATCATCTACAAATCCAATTAGAGTTCAGTGTGTTAGAAAAAGAAAAAGTAATAATATCTACCAGCTTATTAATAGATGTGACAACATTCCAAGTGTATCACTAGAGTTTTACTTCATTATACCAGTAAAGGTCAGTGCATTAAAGCTTATCATATTTTTAAAAAGATAGTACTACATGAAAGCTTGATAATCAAAGAAGTGTTCAGAAGAAAGTAGTATTCGAGTTGCATTTCCACATCTTGCAAAAAAAAAAAAAATGGAATGGATTTATTTCATGCTAAGCATGAAAATTATCTCCAAAATGCTTCCTGTTTAGTAAATGGTAGTGAAGGTGACCATCTCTCCTCCCCTCTTTTTCAGCCAAGAATAATTAAACTTGAAAACAAATAAAACTGAGAATAACTCAGCTGAGGGGCACTTGGTGGCTCAGTCAGTTAAGGGAGTCTTGATTTCAGCTCAGTTCATGATGTTGGGGTTGTGAGATCAAGTCCTTCATCAAGCTTCACACTCAGCAGGGAGTCTTCTTGAGAGTCTCTCTCTTCCTTTCCCTCTTTCTGCCCCCCCCACCCCCACTGCTTGCACATTCTCTCTCTCTCTCTCTCTCAAAATAAATAAATATAGAAATAAATAAATACTAAAAAAAGAGAGAATAACTCAGTTGGAAAATGGTCAAAACATAGTTTCTGTGTCCATCTGATTTTGGAGATAAAATTTGAATTTTTCATTAAATAAAATCTAATAGATAATGATATATTTATAGCTTGGTCAACATTACATTTTAAAGAAAACTTTTGCCTCAGCTACTAAGAATCTCAAAGATACATGATGGTGGAAGTGAAGGCAGCTCCTCTGTACTTCCTTATATCTTGAGGAGGTGCGTTTGAAATTCAGTGGTCTCGGCAGCTAACATGGAGAGAGATGCCTCCTGGAACAGATGAGCCCAGAAATGTGTGCTACCTGCTGTTTTCTTTCCCATTTATGTCCAGTTGGGGGTAGGGCACATGTCAGTGTATTTAGCTCAGGCTTAACATTTGAGGTTTACAATTTCTTACTGTTCCAGTCTCAGAATCCAGTTTGATAATGCTTACCAAGTATCATATATTATCCCGCCATTTCTGGGCTATATATTTTATTTCTTGCTGCACCACACACCTCTTTCCTGATTCAGTGTAGTAGGATTTGCTGCCGCCTTTGAAAAACTGGCATTGGGATCTTTCTCCTTCAAATGAGACCTCAGAGGATGAAAAGACTACAGAATTGATCTAGGGCTATAGCAGTTATTGAAGTCTGTTCTAGACCGAAAATCCAAACCAGTGATCTTTCTATAATTCCCTTCGTAGTTCATGTAATTCTAATACTTCATGTAATGCTAATTATTTCACTAGAATTAAGTTTAAAGTTCTTCAGAAGGCTTTTTTTTTTTTTTTTAAAGCAAGGCAACTGTGTTCTAATAGTACTAATAATTACTTCATAAACTTTTATCTACTATTCGATCTTTTTAAACCTGCACCTGATTTAATAAAAGTGAATAAATATTTATAAAATCTCAAAAAATCATTTTGCAATTAAGAGAGCTAGTAGGTTTGTATTATTGTTATTATTAACTAAATTCCTGTAAAAAAGCACATATTGACACAACTGGAGAAAATGTTAAGCTGAAATAATGTGATTTATTTTAAATAATCTAGATTCACTCTGCTTATGTGATACAGCTTGGATTTAGTAAACCTATCATCCGCTGTAAATCATAGAAAATCTTTTGAGAGATAAAATTTTTGTTTGTTTTAAATCAGCTAGTTTAAATTATGGCATAAAAAATAGTCACATGTGGGGTGACTTGGTGGCTCAGTCGTTTAAAGGTCTGACTCTTGATTTGGGCTTAGGTCATGATCTCAGGGTCATGGGATAGGGCCCCACAGCAGCTCCGGCTTTGGCTCTGGGCTCAGTGGGGAGTCTGCTTGAGATTTTCTCCCTCTGCCCCTCCCTGGGGTTCTGTGTATGCATGGGCATGTGTACTCCCTCATTCTCTCAAATAAATAAATCTTAAAAAAAATATAGTCATGGGGCGCCTGGGTGGCTCAGTTGGTTAAGCGACTGCCTTCGGCTCAGGTCATGATCCTGGAGTCCCGGGATCGAGTCCCGCATCGGGCTCCCTGCTCGGCAGGGAGTCTGCTTCTCCCTCTGACCCTCCTCCCTCTCATGCTCTCTGTCTCTCATTCTCTCTGTCTCAAATAAATAAATAAAATCTTAAAAAAAAAAAAATATAGTCACATGTGCAAAATCAATGTAGGAAGTGGGATGACAGTGTTTATTTTTACCTGCATTCATTTGATTACATACGGTCTCTTCGGTGCAATAGTACTTATAGGGGGGCTCTGTTAACTTATAGAATAAAAAAAAGGGAAGAAAAATTGCAATCCAATTAATGATAACTAATTTTCCCATTGGGTCCTATTTATAACATTTATTCTCTTTTGTAGTATAGCACAAATTTGGAAAATACAAAAATTACTGAGCTGTTATTAATTACATTTTTCTATTCTTCTGAACATTGTTGAAGGTAGCCTTATCCACCACTGTAAGGATGTTAAATACGTATCTAGAGTGCTCTCTTCACGATGAGGTGACAAAGTGCTTTTTAGAATTTGCAAGGTTTTTTTTTTTTTAATGTTCATTTAGCCAACATATAGTACATCATTAGTTTTTGATGTAGTGTTCAACGATTCATTAGTTGCCTATAAAAAAAAGAGAATTTGTAAGGTGTTAGCTGTGAGATTCCAATGCAAGATTTACACTCAAGTTCCTCAGTCTGTTATCATAAATCGTAACCAAATAGGTCTCTGTAACTCTGAAAGTTACTGATCTCTTTTTGACAATATTAAAATCAATGAATATCTTAAAATTCTTCTTTCCACAAATGTTTACAGAGAAGTTACATACCATTGAAGGAGACAGTTTATAATTCAGTAAGTATATATACCTACAAGAGAAATTGGAGCAGATGTTCAAGTGCTATACATAATGTAAATCAGGGTGATATGGTATAATGGCAATGTGGCTCCATTAGGTTGAGTGGTTAAAAGAATGCCTGTCTGAGTGGGTAATACGCATATCCCAAGTTAGAACTATTCATGGGAAGATCAAGTAGAAAGATATTCTAAGCAATTGCTCTAAAATAAGAACGTGCTCCATGCATCCAAGAAACCACACAAAAGACAATGTGACTGGAACATAAAAGCAAGAGAAAGAGAATTACAGGGTGAAATAATCTTTTAGGCCTTGTGAAGAAGGCAGATGATGTAGAGCTGTTTTAATTGAAACAAGTTTAGAGTTTATCTCAGGTGTCAATGGAAGATACTGTGAAGAGTTTTACACAATCTTGTGGAGAATAGTTTGCAGGGGTAAAATGTGAGAGCAGAGGGATCACATAGAAGGTCAATTAATTAATCCAAGAAGAAGTTATGGTGGTTAGCACAATGATAGTACGTAGCTAGTGCAAAGCGGAGACATTAGTCATTAAGGTAGATTTTTTATACAGGGAAAACTAAGAGTTACTGATGTACTGGGGTAAGGGAAGTTAGTACACAAAGACAATTCCTCAACTTTTTATTGAGCAACTGATTGGAAGCAATGATCTTTATCAACCTGGGCAAGGTTGAAAGAGAATAAGATAGGAGTGTTGAGAACAGGAATGAAGACATTTTGACATGTTAAATTTGAGATCACTGTAAGAAGTCTACATGAGCCTGTTGAATAAGTCTGAGGTTCAGAGAATTCAGATATAAAATTAGGAATTACCAACAAACAGTCCATGTTCATAGGCCAGTGAAATGATGAAACTGATAGTGTTGAAGAGAGTAGGCATTACTTCTTGAAAAAAGGAGAGGAGAGAGTCCAGAGTGTAAGTGAAGAGACTCATCTGGTTAAGTGCAGGGATATTTTATCCATGGTAGCGAGATAGAAGGCAGAGAATGCATGTGCCATGTGCATTTGCTCTTGATGAAATCAGTCCATTTAGACTGGTTCTGTTTTCTCAATGAAGCATGAGCCAAGGCTATTAGCTGAGAACAAAGGAAGAATAGATAAAAGAAAATTAAAAAGGCTATAGAAAATGAGCAAGAGATTTGGGGTGGTAGGACATTTTTTTAAAGATGTAAAATACAGTCAGATTTCTGAGTTAAGTATAAAATGATCATTTGAAATCTGTAGTCTTGAATTTAAGGTGAGACAAATCAGTTCTGATGTGTGCAGTCATGGAGAAGGCAGAAAATTGAGTTTAATTAGGTATTAGGTAAAACAGATGTAGAAGGGGAAAGGGAGTTAAAAGTGTTTGCAAGGGTGTTGTTATAATTATGGAGCATTGACTCCAAGTTGAATGGGAAATAAAATGAAGACATAGGTTGAAGGAAAAGTAGTTCATAGAAAAAAATCAATTAGAATTTTCAACAAGGTCAAAATGTTGGTAAAAAAAAGAAACTGAATTAGAATGATAGGAAACATGTTCAGAGAGTGGTTTTTCATTTTGTTTCATTTTGTTTTTTTTTTTTACTTATCTTTGAGTCCTAATTTAAGTAGTAATTAAAGAAAAACAAAAAGAAAGCAATACATTCATTTGAGGTAGTGTTGTCAGGATACAACTGAGTTTCTGTTATAAAGAGGTAGATGGTCTTGCAGATATAGTTTGAAAATTTGAGGAAATTTGCTGATTATAAATTTTATCAGTCAAAATATATCATAGGATGGTTTTGGAGGTTGTATAAGCATAAGGAATTATGCCAGATTAATACATATGCATGATGGCAAGTGGACCCGGAGACATGGGTTTCCAGTGGTGTATAAGGTATAGGAGGTGTCTATGAAGTATAGATTTTTAATCGAAGGGAAGGCAGCAAATCATTTTATTATGGATGGTGTGGGGCCTCTAAGCAATTTTCATTTCAGTCCTGGGGGAGTGGTATCACAGGTGATGAGTGTGACTGAGGGTCTGCTCAAAAGGTGGCTTCTTTAGGTGACAAGTTCTACTGAGGCCTTTTTATCCAATAACCTAGCTTTGTGGCACCCAGCACTCCTCCACTAGGAGCTAAGAAACTTCCTCTTTTTTAAAGTGGCAGAATGCTGTAGTGTCTGGACTGGGAGGGGCTTAGATGATGCTTCTCCTCTGCACAGCAATGCTGTGAAGAGAAAGATATATACAAATATGGTTTAACATGGTTTAATATTTGTCTACGGGTATCTTCAGCCATAGTTAGTTTCTAACTTATAACAGTAGATCTCAGATCTTTTTCACTGTGCAAAAGAATTAAGATGTAATGTGTATACATACTTACACATTTAAATAAATACATATATATTTATTACACATAAATATATTTATTTACAAATCAAAAAATGCACACTGGCCCTACTGTATGCATTTACACATATACAAAAATAGATACTATAAAAGCAAATTTAAATTATGTGTAGGTAAATTCTAATAGTTTCCTCTCCACAAAGAGCGTGCCTGTGTAAGCTTTTTGGAACATGGCCACACCATTTTGGAAACCACTCAAAATATACACAGTGTAAGAAACTCACTATCAGAATTATGTTAAATTAATTCAGAATTATAGTCAAACATTTTAATATATAAAAATATATAAGGATATATTTCATTTTTGTGAAAAATCATAGGCAGTCTATAGTTCACAAAACAGGTAAGAATGAACCTATCCAATATAATCTTTTTTTCAAAAGATGAAGCTTATTTTCAGCTTCGTGAAACCTGATTTCAGGATTTACTGTTTAGTACAGATATTTTTATTTCTTTGTCCTTGACTGCTTTCAGAGTTAATATGTATGCATTTACATGTTTTCTAATGCTCTAAATTTTATGTCTAAACATAAATCCAGGATGTGTGCTAGCATTCATGCAGTTTGATTCTTCTGAGTCTTCATATGCACTCTCCCTCTTTATCCCCATTGTCCCTCCTTGATTTGAAACCCAGTCATTTCATATTTGGTTTGCTTCAATAACTTTCTTTTCTGTCTACTCATACTGTCTTTCACCTTTGACCCAATCTATGACCCATTACCACATTTCTTTTCTAAATTTAGTTCTTGTACTGTGTAACTGTCATGATTCCTAAGGTGTTGCTGATACTTATTACATTGGATTCTAATCTCTCAGCAAACATTTATAGTACTAAACACTTTTTAAAAAATCACCTGGTTTTCTATTATCAACTGAAATTTATCCTCCCTTCTATACAAACATAAAAACTTTACTCCAGAAGTTTCAACTTTTTATTGTACCTTACACAGTTCACTTTATTTCTTATTCTGTTTTGTTTTATTTTTTTAATATAAATTCAATTAACATATAATCTATTATTTGTTTCAGGAGCACAGGTCTCTGATTCATCAGTTTTATATAATACCCAGTGATCATTACCCCAATGTCCATCGCCCAGTTACCCCATCCCTCCATCCCCCTCCCCTCCAGCAACCCTCAGTTTGTTTCCTTTGATTAAGAGTCTCTTATGGTTTGTCTCCCTCTCTGGTTTCATCCTGTGTCATTTTTTCCGCTCTTCCTCTATGATCCTGCGCCTTGTTTCTTAAATTCCACATATCAGTGAGATCATATGATAATTGTCTTTCTCTGATTGACTTATTTCACTTAACATACTATCCACTAGTTCCATCCACATTGTTGCAAATGGCAAGATTTCATTTTTGATGGCTGCATAATATTCCTCGTGTGTGTGTGTGTGTGTGTGTGTGTGTGTGTGTGTGTGTGTGTGTAAACACCATTTGTTGAAGAAACTTTCTTTTGTTCCATTGGATAGTCTTTCCTGCTTTATCAGTTAGTTGACCAGAGAGTTGAGGGTCCATTTCTAGGTTCTCTATTCTGTTCCATTGATCTATATGTCTGTTTTTGTGCCAGTACCATACTGTCTTGATGATTATAGCTTTGTAATAGAGCTTGAAGTCCGGAATTGTGATTCCACCAGTTTTGGTTTTCTTTTTCAACATTCCTGTGGCTATTCGGGGTCTTTTCTGGTTCCATACAAATTTTAGGATTATTTGTTCTGGTTCTGTGAAAAAACTTGTTGGTATTTTGATAGGGATTGCATTGAATATCTAGATTGCTCTAGGTAGCATAGACATTTTCACAATATTTGTTCTTCCAATCCATGAACATGGAACGTTTTTCCATTTCTTTGTGTCTTCCTCAATTTTTTTCATGAGTGTTCTATAATTTTCTGAGTGTAGATCCATTCTGTGTTTTGTTTGATCTTGTGTATTCAGGTTTCTCCTTTTAAGAATCAGTCTGTATACTATGGTAAAAAAAGTATATATCTCTCCGAATTCTTTTTTAAGAGAACAGTGTATTATTAGTGAGAAATTAGCTTAAGTGAAAGGAGAACCATGAGTATGCTCAAAGACACAAATATGGACTCTAAAACCATACCTAGTGGAGAATGGATCCTGGAAAATGGAAGCATTTGTGTTTGAATTAGAATATGCAAACTTAGAGGTTAGACATGGGCTTGAGCTGAGATGTTCAGCATAATAAAAATGAGAATTCCAATATCTCTAAAAAATCCAGGAGAGAGACACAGAATTTTTTAGCAAGGTTGTCACTGTATAAGATATACATAAGAAGAAATCTACATAGGGGTATTGGATATTGGAAAATATATAGATATGTCCAAGGAGATTTTGTATTAATTTATTTTGTAGAAATGTATAATATAAATTTTTCCTCTGCATACACACTTCAGCAAAATTTACATTAACCAATTAATTTTTTTTAGTTGCTCTTCTAAGAAGAATCAGAGAGGGACTGATATTTAGTCTTGGAGTGATAGGAACAAAATGGCATGCATAGCTTCAGAAAATAGAAGATGAAATGTTAGCTGGTATCTTAGACACAAAAGTCCTGCAAAGGACATCTAGGTGCCATCTCTTTAAAATATCCTTCCTTAATGTTTACATCTTACAATGCTCCCCCCTAAGTCTAGCTTTCCTGTATGAATTACTGTTTTAGCAAATATTTTATAACACTTGTTATGTACTACCATATGTAATACTCAATTATTCTATTTTATAGACCTAATTTTCACAAGAAATTTGAAGATGAGAAAATATAATCCGAATGTTCTCTAGACTTTTAAAAACTGGAGTTTTGACATAATCAACTCTTTGTGATTGTTTTATCATTAGTATTAAGTCATTTACAATATATAGCTTCTTCATACATTAAATAGTAAAAATATCAAATATTAAGATTTTTATTTTATGCTTATTCTTTCTAAGTAAAAATGGTAGGAGAGTGTTTACTGTACAGGCAGGAAATATTGCCAGAAAACTAGAATCTTGCATTATTTGTCTTCATTTTGTATTTTATGTTTTTCTTTTAAGCTATTTTATAAACTATCAGTAGCACTAAAGATCTCTAAATATGGGTCCTGAGGATAATTTGGTATGGACAGATGGATAAATGCTAGCATAACTGTTTGGGACATCCAATAGGGTTCAGAGTTTTGGTAGTATCCCCCTATCCCCTAAGTCTCCTATGTCAGAAAATGTCATCACAATTAAACAAAGAAAAATCATGGTCCAAATCCTGGCCACAAATAGTAATGCTGTGAGTAAAACTTCCTAGTTAACTTTTTGTGTATTGTTCGAATTGCTTGTCTTTATTTAGTTCACCTTTCCTTCCATCTCTTCTAAAAGTGAAATAGTGATTTTTTTTTGAAGTAGTGAATTTTTTTACTGATATTAAAAATGTGCTGCATTGGTGCAGAGGGATGGGCTAAATGGATGATGGATACTAAGGACAGCACTTGTGTTGGGCACTGGGTGTTATATGTAAGTGATGAATCACTAAGTTCAACTCCTGAAACTAATATTACACTTTACATTAACTAGAATTTAAATAAACACTTGAAACATTAATTTTTAATTATTTTTTAATGATTTTATTTTACTTTTATTTTTTGAGAGAGAAAGTGAGGGAGAGGGGCAGAGGCAGAGGGAGAGAAAGAATCTTAAGCAGGCTCCACACTCAGTGTGGAGCTCGATCTCACAACCCTAAGATCATAACCTGAGTCAGACCCTTAACCGACTGAGCCACCCAGGCACCCCCAAAATTTTTTTGAAAAAAATGTGCTGCATGGGAAAACCTGATTATTTCCAGGTTATTATAATTATATTAAGGACAGGAATTCTAGACCTTTCATTGCTACTAATATTAGTGATTTTTATTTTCCAGTACCTAACTGTATGAAAGAATAGAGCAAAATTATATAGAATGATCCATTAAATATTGTTGAATAGCATAAATTGTCATAGCACCACAAATGAACCATTGACTAGAATGTGCAGTAGTACCACATGGTAGCTCACTATTCACTAGTGGATGTATGAAATTCTGCAATCAACCTAAGCAAGGACTTAAGGCATAATATATTGAAGTGAAATCCTTGAAAGTAGAATTAAAATGCCAAGAAAAATATATATTGATTATAATGAGCCACATTAATTTTAATCAACTTGTCCCAACATTTGCTGAACTCTCTCAAGCAGTTAAGTGGTTCTTATATTTTACAGATAAACTTCAATCCCATTTTTTGCCTGATTTACCACAAAATTGGTTTGGTTGAACACTTGGATCATATTTGTTGTTGTAAATGTATGGCTTTGCTAATCAAAATCTTAAAGATTCTTGTTGATATAATAATATTATTTCAAATGTATTTCCTCAAATCATCAAAAAAGTAAGAGACAGTAAAAGAATACTAGGCACTGCCATTTTTTTATTTTTGAATTCATTGAATTATGATAAAGAGGATTACAGAGGTAGCATCCAGTGTCTAAGAAAGCCAGATGGAACCTAAACTGTCTACCACTGAATCTATATCTACTAAATGGATGGCTATATTCCATTATTTGATTTTACTTTCTTCCTTTCCCCAAGTTGCTCCATAATTACAGTTCCCAGGAATGATCTTAGAATGGATGAGAATTATTCTTTTTTTTTTTAAGATTTTATTTATTTATTCATGAGAGATAGAGAGAGAGGCAGAGGGAAAGCAGGCTCCCAAGGAGCAGGGAGCCCGACGCAGGACTCGATCCCAGGACCCTGGGATCATGACCTGAGCCGAAGGCAGACGCTTAACCATCTGAGCCACCCAGGCGCCCGAGAATTATTCTTAAATATATTGCTGATATAAACTGGTAGTTGTTTTTTTTTTCTTTTTTGCATTTAGAGATGACATATTTTAAAATAAAACATTAATGATTTTATAATTAAACTAAATTATACAGTAATTATTTGAAAGTCACAATTTGCTTTCGAAGAAAAACTGATCATATTCCTAGAGACTGGTGACATATCATGCATCTAAAAATTGTCCAGTAAATTGATAATGAAGAGTACGCAGATAACAGCAATCAATGAGCACATTCACCAGTATTTACTGACTATAAAAATATTTGTATTATTTTCAAGTCTTCTTCCATAGCTAATAAAATGACATAATCAATACAAAGCTTTTGAATTACTGAACCAATTACTTTCTGATGGCGTTTTTATGATTTTGATGGGAAGAGTTATTTAACTCTTCTGACAAACTTCTTTATAAATTGTGTACATACATGTGAAACACAATACCTATGTGTGTGGCTGAGTGCTTGTGTCTATCTTTCTATCTATCCACCTGTTTATCAAATCAACAATGACTCTTTCAGAAAGCAAGACAAAATGGGTTGAATAAGATGTTTTCCTCACTGGCATAACTGTTCCACCATTATAAAAACAATGAGAAAATTTGTGAGTTTTTTAAGGAAGACAAACTTAAATATTTTGGAATGCTTCCTATTCACTGGTCCTGAAATAAATTGCAAAACTATGAAATTGCTCTACATCTCAATATAAAATAAAAGTCTTCCATGCAACTGATGTGAAACACTGCTGATTTTGGTTGTACTATTTTTACAAATAGGCTGGAAACAACCTCTGGATACTGAAGATTGATCTGTATGGATTAACCTTGACAGCAGATAGTAGCAGAGCCACACATCATATACACCGTCCAACATTTTGCAATGGAAAGGCTGCCTGAGGCAGCATATTAAAAAGACTGCAGTGTGGCTTAATACTTTACTGTTAACGGTTCCATTGACTTTGCCACAGTTGCTTACTTCCTCCGAATCAATGCTTTTAATATTAGATGATTATGCTGTTTCCGGTACTGCATACTTTATGGCCATGTACCGCTATATTATATACTAAAAGCATTAACACTTGAAAATATTTATGTTGTGGATTTTAAGTTTGCGGTGAGAAATTACCTCAAGTTATTTTATTCTCATTGCTTTGTGAACTAGTTAAATATACAGTGGCTCACCTTTTCTTCAATAAACAGCCAGTCTACTGTATCCTTATTAGTTTAATTCTACACATCCAAACTCCTTAGCAAAAGTGGCCGCCCGTGATCCTTCAATTTTGTGATAAAATATAAGTATCTTCTATAAGAACTCTATCCTACAACTGTCCTTGCAATGCATGCTCATTGGCATTTTTGAGCTTATGGCTTCAGTCTTCTATGTCTGTCTTTCCAAATATCTAGGGCTTCCTTTCTTTTATTATTCACTGTGAAAAACATTGCAGTCTTCTCCAAACATTTGTATACAAGTCATATTAATCAACTAATTAAATGAAAAGTTTTTTTCTTAAAAATTTACTAAGTATATAGTACAGTTTTAGGCATTAAGGGAGACAATAAATAAAATTAAAATAACCCCCTAATCTAAATTTACTATATTGGCCTCATAAGGTTTAGCTCTACAATATATTTTCTTGATATTTCTAAATTCTTGTCCTGTCTATACTTTGGATTATTTACATATATACATTAGAACATGTCTTCTTTCTCTACAATTTTTTTGTTCTTTCCTTGATGTCTCCAAGTTTAAAACTAATCTGAAGTATTCCTTACCTTTATTCAGTCAGTGGCTGAATTCTAGTCTACCTTAATACGGCTTTTCAATTCCACTCTCTTGTTTAGCGTGCCACCGCACAAATTCATGCCCTCATTATCTCCCATAAGTAGGCAATAGTAGATGTCTCCTAAAGCGTTTCCTTGTCCTTATCCTCTTCTTGCTATAATCAATTCTAAAAATAATCTAGCATGCATTTCTTGAGTTCAAGTCACTACCCAGACCCCACACAAGCTTGTGACAGAAAGTGTTTTGATTAAATAGACTTTAATTTCCAATGTAAACATGATCAATTTGCACCGATTTCATCAATGACGGGCACATTAGTGTGTATGTTACCACCACAAGTACCTGACCACCCCCATTGCCTACACGGTTCCTGTCCTAGACTACCTGCATTGATTCTTATTAGCTAGCTCTTATTTTTCTGCCCTTTTTACCTCTTGCTCTTCTGGGACTCTAGTACATGTATGCTAGACCATTTTATATAATTCCACAGGTCAATGAGGCTGCGTTTATTGTTTTCACTTTGTTCTCTCTCTACTTCTGTTTGGATACTTTCTATTGCTGTGTTCTCATTTTCACTAATCGCTTCTGCATTTCATCTGTCGTTCTCAATTTAGTGGAAAAAAAAATATATATGGCCTCCAAGTTCTCAAAGTTCTATTTGTTTCTTTTTAAAAATGTCTTCCATTTCATTCCTCATTATCTTTACTGTCCATTACAAATTTTTATATATATATTTTAAAGTCCTCATTTACTAACTGTGCTTTCTCCGACTCCACACGGCCCACTCCTTCCATATTTATTGTGCAGCTCTGACTCTTCCACCCTCCTCTGGTTCCAATGGCAGCCACGGAGCATGCTGGGAGATGTAGTTCCCAATAGTGTAAGAATTGAGACTCTCGATGTTTACTCTGCAACCAGAATTTGCTTTCTAGAATACAGAGAGTATTTGTTACTGAAAATTCTTTATTGAGTCCCTATTGCCTTCAAGGAAAACTCCAAAACACTCATTACATTTCATGATCTGTCTATGCTTGCCTCTCCAATCTCCTCTGTACTATACCAAATGTTTGGCAAAAATATTGTATTTTCTTACCCTTTATCTGTTAAAACCCAAATCAAACACACAGAGACTCATAAAGTGAGCTTTTGAGAAAAATACAATGGAGTAGATATATATTTTCAGTGGTCATTTTGTATCCAGGGCTTATTTTTATGGTGTTCTTAAAATTATTATAATTACGTCTTCACACAGTGACTTAGTCATACAGAGAAAGCAGGTTTTCAAAAACCCTTCTTCATTTGAATCACAGAATTTTAACAGAATTCACTAGCCCCTGCCCCAGAGGTTCTGAATTACAGTCTCTGCAAGAGGGGTTAGGTGTCTTTATTTTAATTGCTCCATAAGTAATAATGAAACAGAGCCACGGTTGCAAATCACTGCTCTGAAAGGCAAAAGATTGTATTCCTGTATTTCTACTGTTTAATATAATGCCAAAACTTCAGTTGGCAGTCAGGAAATCTTGGTTGAAGTTATAAAAAATACAGCTTTTCTGAATTTTACATATATAATTTAGTTAAAGTTTTCTTAAATTATATTTGTGTATAAATGTATTTGTTCTGACTTACTATCATTTATTTTAAGAGGGGATCTGATCTGAAGTGGACCAATCAAGAATGCTTATGCATTTGTGATGCTTAAATTGGTGTCAATGAATTTATTTTTATCCATAATATACTCACACACAAAATAATTACATATTCTGTTCTCTCAAATTCTTTCATTCTGTATAAGGGACTGATATTTTCATCAGTCCTATATCTCTTTATAACCAATCACTTAGACTGAAATATTTTTCAAATATAAGACATTGTAACAAAACTGTGGGAACTTTATACTATGTTTGGCTTTGTTAAATGCACATTAGCTAATCTAACATGACCAAGCTGACACTAGAGAATGAACCAAGAATTCTAGAAGGAAAAAAAGATTCTCATATTTAAAAGGAAAAAAACACATCATTATTCAAATTAAAAGGTAGATGTAAACCTCACTGTGCTTTTGCAATCTCTATTTTAGTCTAGTGATTAGTGATGTAGACATATAATCTTATCTGATATTCATTTTTATTTTGATTTTATTTTGGCAGACTTGCAAACCCTTCAACCAAAGATTTAGTCACAAAGAAAACAGAACTTAAGAACGAGTCATCTGACATCAAAGTATTAGGCAAGCTGTGCTGGGTCTGCTTTGATAATAATGCATTTTCAGAAATTCAAAAGCTTCACGAATAATATAGAGATAAGCATGTGGTCTACACTGGGTTTGGGTGACCTTATTTTAGAAAGGTACCCTTGCTTTACTTTCAAATAGGAAAATCCAGCTGTATTATGTTGCATTCTTTGCCCTAGCAGAAATAAATTTAATAATTTGAATGAGGCTGTTCTTGTCTATCGGTGCTGGTTAAGTCTTTATTTTTCAGACTAAATTATTTCCTTCTTATTCATTCACTTTTTCAATGATCACCTGTTGAGTACCTATTATGTGTACATTGTTAGAGGTTATTTGAAATACTCATAGTGTGGATGATGACCCTTGCCCTCCAGAAGATTTAGGGTAGTGATAGAGAGCAACATTACAAAAATAACCACAAAAAGTTAATAGGCAATAAAATCAGCACACATTTATTCTAGTCTCTTCAAAGCTACCAATTATATATTAAGCATAGGTGCGTAGTTTGAACCTTCTGGCTCTCAGTTTTCCCACATGTTATATGAAAATAAGTTAGATGAAATTTTCAGCAACCATTCAGGTACAGCTACAAAGCATGCTCTTAGATGGCTTCATAATTGTGCTCTCAGATATGAATCACTTGATCACTATTTCCTCAGTCATAAAATGAGAAGACAGTGCAGACCTTTCCTACCCTAGTTAGATACAATCCTAAAGCATGCTGTGACCACAGTGGGATGATTTGTTGTGGAAGGGAAGACACCATGCAAGCCTTTTCTCCAAGGACTGCATTTAAGATATCTAGACATGCCTAGTTTTTATTTTGAACAAAATATGAAAAGAGGCACTGATTTTAATTCTGTAGCCATCACATAAAGTCTTTAGTTAGAAAATGATTCTGAAAATTAATTTTTGCTCTATAATCTTGTCTATTCTATTCATAAACAAAGAAGACAAAAGATAGCTAATGAGAATTACCATGTATGAAGTCTTTGTTATGATAATTTGGGAATCTATATTTTTGATACACTAATTGATAACATACTCATCTATCAACCATCATTTAAAATACTGTATACCCAAGAACTTCTCAACTTTATGTTACAGTCATGCCAATATTTAATCTAGGGTTTCTAAACCTGTATCTTTTTCAGTAGATACCTTCCTGGGAATTCTCAGCCCAAACAATTATAAACACCTTAGATTAGTCATTTGTATCCACAGATTATGACTGGTTGGTAATTCTTGCCGATGGAGTAAAAAATAAAATATCATCCTTGAGGATGGTTTCTGTAATTACTGGCAAAAGGTTTGCTCTCTGGAGCCATCCATAACTACTGGTCTTAGTGTAAAGTTCCTTAAATTTGTTCAGGTTACAATGGTTCCATTAAGTGAGAGAAGTAGACTTTTATCTGTCCATCTGACATAATTTAGGGATGACTTAAACAAGAAGTCTGGTCTCCAAAATTGTAAAGATGTTCAGAGGAATTGATATTTCAGTACATACAGACCAGTGCAGATACACTGTGCATACACACACACACACACACACACACACACACTTTATTGTCCCAAGTCAATTACAGTGCTTGGGCCTTTTTCATCTGGATACATTCTATGGTAGCTCATCAAAGCTACTCCCAGAAATGCCAATCTTCTCCCCCTACTCCACACACCTATTTTGCAGGTAATTCCCAAAAGGTAGGATATCAGACACATCCTAAGTTGTGCTCCAATGAGTTGTACTTTGGACAATTCCCTCTCCTTGCATGCAGGTGGAATCTGTGATTTGGTTTTAGCCTGTAAAATATAAAAAAGGTGAAGATATTTTTCAAATGTACTTTATAATAATCAGTTGATTTTAATTTGTTCAAAAGGGAGAATATTCTGTGTGGGCCTCACCTCATCAGATTAAAGCCCTTAACAGAGGAACTGGTCTCTCTCTAAGATTGATCCCTCTGCTGGAGTTGAAGAAGCAACTAGCCTTGATCACAAAATAGCTATGTAACGAGCCATAAGATAGGACAGGGCAAGCAGACTAGAACATAAGGACATATGGCTGACAGAGCCAGAAAGAAAAAAGGAACCTCAGGAAATTCTGTCAACAACCTGCAGGAGGAGGTGGGAAGTGGATCGTTTTACATCCAAGCCTCTGGTGAGCCCTCAACCTCAACTGACATCCAGATTACAGCCCAGGGAGACTCTGAAACAGAAAACCCAGCGAAGGCATACTAACTCAAGATGCACAGAAACTATGAGGCCATAAATGTGTACTGTATTAAGGTGCTAAGTTTGTGGCAATTTGTTATATAGTAATAAAAACCAAATAGAGGTAGTATCTTACACACATATAACAGGAGCAGTTTTATCCACATTCCTCTACAGGAGGCTGCTCACAGAGGGGCATTACCAATAGAATACTTAGGGGAAGTTTGGGACCATTGTGTGGAAATGGAGCACTTCTGTGGGGTCCTATGTTCTTTGTTCTTGCTTGTGTGAACACAGACCCTTTCTTGTGAGCTCTCTGAGCATCTATTTGTGTCTGCACATAGGTTTTTGTGATAAATGACCCTGTTCTCAAATCTTGTTCATATTTTATCACTGGCATTGCTTTTGTTCAGTCTCACATTGAGCATGACTTCTCCAACCTCAGTTTTTGTCATTTCTCCATGAAGACTGGATTCAGACTTGCAGATGGGAGCAGAGACAGATGATCTCCATTTCCTTACATTCCCTTAGTACTCTGTATTTATTTGGTGCTTCATCAAACAGAAAAGGGCAACCGACCAAAACCAAAACTGTTAAAACTAATCAATGAATTTAGTCAAGTTGTAGGCTATAAAATCAACATATAGAAATCAGATGTGTCTCTAAACACTAACAATGATATATCTGAAAAAGAAATAAAACAATTCAATTCACAGTAGTATTAAAAACAAAACTTAGAAAGAAATTTAAACAAGGAACTGGAAGATCTGTAAAATTAAAACTAAAAAGTTGGTGATGAAAAAAGTTAAAGGAATCACAAACTGGAAAGACAGCCTGTGTTCATGGATCAGAAGAATTAATGTTAAAATGTCCATATTAACCAAAACCATCTACAGATTGAACTCAATCCCTATCAAAATTCTAATGGCATTTTTCATAGAAATAGTAAAAATAATTCTAAAATTTGTATGGAGCCACAAAAGACCACAGATAGCTTAAGAAATCCTGAGAAAAGACAAAGCTGTAGGCATCATATTTCCTGATTTCAAACTATACTACCTATGGAAAATAACCTGTGTCCATCAATTGATGAATGGATAAAGATATGATATAAATAGATTAGAGATAGAGATACAGATAGAGATATGGATAAGGGAATAAGATCCAACCATGAGAAAGAAGGAAATCTTGCTATTTGTGACAACATGGATGGAACTTGAAGGCATTATTCTAAGTGAAATAAGTCAGACAAAGATGTTGTATTGTATGATATCACTTATATTTGAAATCTCTAAAGGGTCAAACTTGTAAAAATGGAGGGTAGAATGGAGGGTGGGGGAAATGGGGAGATCTTGGTCAAAATGTACAAACTTTCCGTTAGACTAAGTTCTGGGGATCTAACGCACAGTATTGTGATTACAGTTAACAATACTGTATTATGAACTTAACACTTGCTAAGAAAGTAGATCTTACATATTCTCATTTGCAAAGAATAAATGATAATTATGTGATGTGATGGAGGTGTTAGCTAATGCTACAGAGTAATCATGTTGTAATATATGTCTATCAAATTAACATGCCATACACTTAAACTTACAAAATATTATGTCAATTGTGTCTCAATAAAACTTAAAAAAAAAGATTTTGCCCTTGGTCACATATAAGGAACTCATACTTATGCAGACAAAAGGGTAGAGAGAATGATAATATTTAATTCTTCTCACTGGAAGCATCTGAGCCAAGATTCGAACCCAGACAAGAGGCTCAAGAATCCTTGTTTTTTCTAGAATTATTAGAAGATGAATCATTGTCAAAAGAAGAAAATCTAAATTTTTATTTATATATTTATTTATTTATTATTTATTTATTTATTTTTTAAAGATTTTATTTATTTATTTGAGAGAGAGAGAATGAGAGACAGAGAGCACGAGAGGGAAGAGGGCAGAGGGAGAAGCAGACCCCCTGCTGAGCAGGGAGCCCGATGTGGGACTCGATCCCGGGACTCCAGGATCATGACCTGAGCCGAAGGCAGTCGCTTAACCAACTGAGCCACCCAGGCGCCCTATTTATTTATTTTTTAAAGATTTTATCTATTTGACACAGAGAGAGCAACAGTGAGAGAGGGAACACAAGCAGGGGGAGTGGGAGAGGGAGAAGCAGGCTTCCCGCCGAGCAGGGAGCCCGATGTGGGGCTGGATCCCAGGACCCTGGGATCATGACCTGAGCCAAAGGCAGATGCTTAACGACTGAGCCACCCAGGTGCCCCTATTTATTATTTATTATTCATTTATATATTTATTATTTACCTACTTAATAACCAGGCACCTGCAAATTCATTTGCATTTTACATATTGCATCATTATCGTAAGTTAATAATTGTTTACAAATTATATCATTATAGTTATAATAACTCTATTATTATATATTTGTATTTTAATATTGAATCCAAGGGTAGACATTTCTCATTTTAGGTATATTAATTGCTCTTGGAAAGGAATGAAAGGGTTTATTATTGAATTAAAAGTTCAGTAAGAGAAAAAGCGTGATAGACTGATTCATGTATTTGACATTTTGGTGGTACTATCTCTGAATTAAATGTAGATCTATGCATATTTTAAACATATGTGATACTGATAACCTTGTCATACTTATGCAGATATCATCTGAGAAATGCAGATATTACTCAGATTCATTCCCATATACTTGGTTTGATGCAATCATTGTTTAAATATTAATAGATTCATTGAATTTTATCACTGGAGGTAAACATACATGAATGCACCTTTTAACAGGGAAGGAAACAAGGGTATTTGGAAGTTTAATGACTTCAGTGTATTTACATAGCTAGTAAGTAGTGGAGTCAGTGTTCATTTTCTTGGTATAAACAATTATCCCTCACACTGCACCTGCAATTATATATATCTTATAATCTATATGGCAGTTTTATTCAAAATAGCAATGTATTTTCTGAATGTTATATAAAACTGCAAGTCATCTATCCATTTATTTTCCTCCTCTATGAGACTGTTCATCATCTATCTATGAGAAATCTATTTCTTACATATATTAGATTGCTTATGATATGGGTCTACTCTCATAATTATTGATTTTAATAATTTGTTTTTCGTTTCTCATGTTAAATGTAGAATAATCAAATTATTCTCACCAATCTAACCATTTTTGTTTTAGTTTTACTTTAGGGAAAGGAAGCACACTTCGTTACTTGTGATGCATCTCATTATTATTTCAATTGTAAATGTGATGGCTTTTTTCCCAATAGCTTGAACAATAAAGAAAACAATGAAATAGCCCTGAATATGTTTACATTTTGAAAATGTGATTCCTTTCATTTTGACTCTTAAGGAATGACATTGTATGTGACATATACTTATATGACAAATAATTAAAATTTAAAAAAATAATTAAAATAATTAAAAATTATAAATCTGTTATTTAATCCTCCATTTAAATTGCCACATTTTCCTTTTAGGCTGTGTTCTGATTTTAAACTTTGTGTCATCTATCTCACCAGTTGATTTATTATAATCAATAAGGCAGAGGAAGCTATTTAGATTGAAATTTTATCACTTATATTTAAGTGATCTCCTTTTATTTTATTTTATTTTATTTTATTTTTTTTAAAGATTTTATTTATTTATTTGACAGAGAGATAGCGAGAGCAGGAACACAAGCACGGGGAGTGGGAGAGGGAGAAGCAGGCTTCCCGCCGAGCAGGGAGCCCGATGTGGGGCTCGATCCCAGGACCCTGGGATCATGACCTGAGCCGAAGGCAGACGCTTAACGACTGAGCCACCCAGGCGCCCTAAGTGATCTCCTTTTAAACACCTGTATTTCTGATGTTTCTTTACAAAATATAAGGCATCTATTGTAACAGAAATATGTGAGGATTTTATTCAATATTTTGCATAATGATTTAATCAGTGCCTCTGATACTTACAAAAATCAGCAAAACTGGTGGTAAAATAAGTATAATTTAATTTATAATTGAATGCATTCATCAAATCAGCACCTTTAGTCATGTGTTCTCATTTTTACATGGGTTTTACATGGATATTTAGGTTGAATTTCTGGAAAAGAGGAAACTATTTAAAAATAGTGTTTTTAAGGTTACAGTGCCTGCCCCCTCCCTTGTCCGAGAAGGAACAAATCCTTCTTGAAAACTCCTTGAAAACTGGAATTTGAGTTCTTCTCCTAATCCTGATTTTTAATCTGTTCAATGAATCCATTAATCCAACCTTTCCATCTTCATCCTTCACCAATAGGTTACTATTGCTACTGTAAGAAAATTATTACAGATTAGGGACTTAGAATGCACACATTTATTCTCTTACAGTTCTGGAGGTTGAAAAACTAAAATGGGCTCATCAGGGCAGAATTCCTTCTGGACACATAAGGGGAGACTCTAGTTCTTGTCACATCTTATCATACTTTAACTATTTGCATATAAGGCATCATTGTCTGATGCCTAGTTTATTTATTTCTCCTTTATGTATCATTTATACCACACTGTACTGAAATGAAAAAAAGCCTGAATTCTTTTGATCATTTCTGTGTTCCCAGCAACTAGAGCAGTGATTAACACAAGGAAGCTCTTGAGAAATATTTGTTGAATGAAATGTGATGTCTGCTTCGTTCATCATTACATCCCTAGCACATAGCACAGAACCCACCATATAGTAGGTGGTTAATAAATCATTCTGAATGCATTAATCAATTAATAGTTGAGTGACCAAATGTAATAACCTTTCAGTAATTACCAGAGATGACAACAGATTGGGAGACATGATAAAATTTTGCAGATGAAGGTTTTTAGAATGAATTACAAAATGCTGGAAGACGTAGCAAGTGTGGTGGGGTGAGTAACAGCCCCAAGAGATAGTCAGTCCTAATCCTCAGAACCAGTGAATATGTTACCCTCAAGTTCAATGAGACTTCACAAATGTGATTAAAGGAAGGACCTTCAGATGGGAATATTATCTCAAGGTAATCTGTGGTGGGCCCAATGCAACCACAGGTTTGTTATTAAAAGGGAAGCAATGGAATCAGTGTTAGAGAGAAGGTGATGTGGTGATGTATTGACATAAGAGAGGGAAGCAAGTCAGAAAGAAATTTCAAAATTCCTTACGGCTGGCTTTGAAGATGGAGGAAGGGGCCACAAGCCAAAAAATATAGGAAGCCCCTAATATGTAGAAAAGACAAGAACTAGAGTCTCCCCTTATGTGTCCAGAAGGAATTCTGCCCTGATGAGCCCATTTTAGTTTTTCAACCTCCAGAACTGTAAGAGAATAAATGTGTGCATTCTAAGTCCCTAATCTTAATAATTTTCTTACAGTAGCAATAGTAACCTATTGGTGAGGGATGAAGATGGAAAGGTTGGATTGTGTGACAAAGATGTGACATCTTGATTGAACTTCTATCCTACAAAACAGTGAGATTTTACCATATAGCCATTTACAATATAGCCATTTTTGAGTCAAAGGTAAGAAGCCTTCTCTAAGCTGGTGATATTTAAGCTACAAAACGGATGATGTTAATGACCCAGCCATGCAAATATCACGTTTCAAACAGAGGAAACAGTTATTACAAAACCCTCCAGGGGAAAGAGTTTGACCTTTTCCTCCTACACACCAAAGATGTAATGTCATTTTAAGTAAATATGGTAAGTGCAACCAATGAGGAGGTATCAAGTTCAGAGGGAGAACTAACCCTGCCTGATTGCCTGGGAGCTCTCCCACCTGGAGTCCCATCGCAGGGCTGCTCTCCTGGACCCCCCTTGCTCCACTCAGCCTCCTCACTGTGCCACCTTCACAACCATCTGATTCTTCCCCATCTTGCACACTAGATCTCCAAGCCTGCATATAAGGTCAGCATGATTTCCCCTCAAAAATCATAACCCTTTCATCCACATACCTACTTTTCAGTGGCAACCTGCTGTGTCCCCCAGGGAATGTCCAGACTGTTACGCTCCTCGCCAAGTCATGTAGTATGATCTTATCATCGCTCGTTCATCATTCTCAATATCCATCACTAATTTCTGGTTTCCTTTACTAACTCAGCTTCCTAAGCATGCGCTGCAAGTTTAATTGTGACCCCCTCCCCCAATTTATATGTTGAAATCAACTTCTGAATGTGATTTTATTTGGAAACGGGGTTGTAGCAGATGCCACTAGGTAAGATGAAGATGTTAGTTTGCACCCTAATCCAATATGACTGTGCCCTTATAAAAATGAGAAACTTGGACACAGAAGCATGCACACTGGGAGAATGTCAAGTGAAGAGAGAGACAGGCACAGAAGGAAGACAGCATGAAAACACAGGGAGAATACCATCTGCAAGCCAAAAGATGCCAGAGGCTACCAGAAGTTAGAAGGCCTGATAGACATCTAGCCCTAGTCCCTTCAGGGGGAGCCCATGCTCCCCTGCTGACATCTTGATTGAACTTCTACCCTCCAAAACAATGAGATAATAAATTTCGACTGTTTTCAGCCACTCATTTTGTGATCCTTGTTACAACAGCCCTAGGAAACTAATATAGCATGGTATGTCAGTCCAAGACGGGGACCTACTGTAGATCCTGGATCTTGTCAAATTGTTGAATCATATGAAATCTTAAGTCTGAATTTTGGACTCCCTGACTACAACTTCTGACGATTCCAGCATTTGCTTGGATACTTCTCTAAACCTTTGCTCTGACCAGACTTGACCCTTCTACATTTGCCTACTAATTTCCTTCCAGTGTTCAGCCCCTTCCCTCTACAGTCAACCCCCTGTAGTCCTTTGTTTTAGCCATGCCCTTTCTAATAATTTCAACTTCTTTCTCTTGTTCTCTTGCTCTCTTTGACAGACTCTAATTCTGAATTAACTTTAGTTCTTGCTTCTAATGCTCCTTTCCTTAAACTACTGAGTAGAATGGGAAGAAAAACAACATTAGCCTGGATGATTTTTGTTTTCAGTTCTTATTTGAAGTAAAATGTATATACAGCGAGAAGCATAAATCCTACTCATACAATTTGCTCAGGTTTGACAAGCGCATTTACCCTGTAGCCCACATCCCTATTGAAATATACTATTTTTCAGAGCTCCAGGTTTTCCCGTATGATAATTTCCATTCAGCAACCACAATCTGGTTACCCAGAGGCCAACGGGGTATTGTTTTTTGTACAGATTTTTTTTTCACAAAGAAAGAGAAACAAAAATCATCCACATTATATATATCAATAGCTCAATCCTTTTTATCCTGAGTGGTAGTCCTTTGAATAAATATGATTAGTCCACTTTACCATCTATTGTATTGTGTCCAGGTTTGGCTATGATCCACAAATTTTCCATGAACATTCTGTGTATACAAGCCGTTGCATGCATATATGTTTTCATTATTGAATCAATAATCAGGAGTAAAATTGTTGTGTAGTATGGTAAGTGTATTTTTTTTTTTAAGATTTTATTTATTTATTTGGCAGAGAGAGAGAGCACGAGCAGGGGGAACAGCAGACAGAGGGAGATGGAGAAGCAGGTTCCCTGCTGAACAGGGAGCCCGATATGGGCCTGGATCCCAGGACCCTGGGATCATAACCTGAGCCTAAGGCAGATGCTTAATCAACTGAGCCACCCAGGTGCCCCTGATAAGTGTATTTTTAGGTTTATAAGAGATGTTCATATCTTTTCTAAAGAGACTGTAGCATTTTACATCACCAGTAGTGATAGATAAGAGTTACAGTTACTCCACATTCTTGCAAATGCTTGGTGTTTCCAATACTTACAATTTAGGTATTAGTGGGTATACAGTGATATCACATTATGATTCTAATTCACAAATCTGAATGTTGTCTTCAAGAACAGCTGGGTCCTCAATCCTGCTTGGAAAACACTGTTGTTTTTATTTATTTATTTATTTATTAATGTCAAAGTGGCACATGCTGTTGGCTACCTCCCACAAAATCCATCCTACAGAAACTGGCTATGAAGAATCAGAGGGATAGGGCAGCAAGAATCATAGACTGACAAAAACCTGTGAGAAACTCCATGAAATGCCCTGTTGTTCCAACTAAAAATTTAATTCATCTGCATACAACTTTTCTCCATTTGTACTGTTATAAAAATTGAAGAGGTATCCTTCCTGTCTGAGGCAAATTCTTGGACTATCTGGTATGTTTGGTGGCTCCCCCAGAGATATTCTAATAGATTATGTATATAATGTATGTATAATGTATGTCATAAAATACTATGCATAAATGTATTTATTATTGTACACAGAACTTTTTATAGGAAATGAATATACATTGCTATTATAGAAAAATAAAATGGCAAATAAGGGTGATATTTGTGTTTGTGTTTGTGTGTGTATAGGTATTTAAATAAGTAACCAGTGAGCCTATCCCTGTCCAGTCAACTGGAGAAAAAGATCTTATACTATTTTTATAAAGTAGAAAGGTGTTCTACTTATTGCACAGTTGGGATATATTTCTGCTGGTGTTGCCCTGCTTAGTTTTAGGGGCTGCTAAGATCAAGGTTTGCTCTCCTCATGTGATAGATTTAGTAGGGAAATTTCCCGAGTAGCTAACATTCATTTCTTAAGATCTTTAAACATTAAAGTCATGTTTCAGATTTTCTCACAGGTATTTGTGGTATGTAAGCATGTTAACTGAAGGTGATAGTATCTCTTCTTTTATAGTAAACATTTTATTTGTTTTAAACTTATCTAGCAATAATGGGAAATAATTATTTGGCTGTGGTAAGAGTGGCCTATTTGCTTTGGTCATTATCTATCTCAAGGTAACTGGTAAACTCTAAGCTCCTTTCCTTCCTGTTCTAATGCAATGTTTAAATGAGTGGACTTAGGATCCATGCTAATTGCTTGGATATTTCATGAGAGTTTTATCACAGTTTAATGATGATTTTTGTACTTGCTTATTTGTCTATTATATATCTATGTATCTATCTATCCATGTATCTATGTATCTATATTTCTATCATCTATCTATCATCTATCTATCTATCTATCTATCTATCTATCTACCTACCTATCATCTCTCTATCATCTATCAATTTATCTCAATTACTCCACAGCAGGCTTAATTGTTTCTAGGGAACTGGATATCAACAGTTAATAGTGAATTCTCTAAAACTACCAAGGGAAAACAAATAATGTAAATACAGCTTTCTTGGTGGATAGTTTTTTGTTTGTTTGTTTTTAATGGAGCTAGAAATATATAAAAGGAAATTATTATAAACCTACTATAGTAGAATTCTATGCCATTGGATAAATTAGGGGATTTTCATACATTTGGGGTCTTGTATTTTGGGGAAAAAAGCTCTAAGAAAAGTTCACATTTCATCTGCTTGGCTTTCCTTCACTCTGACTTCAGGGGAAAAGATGTGTTTATTTGAACAGTTACCTCAAGAACATTAATTGGGTCACCTTACTAAGTGATAGATTTATCAAGGAATGTAAAAACAAGTCGGCATGAAGGCAAAAACACTTATTTATCTCTTTCCTAGAACTGGCTGAGGTATAAACTTTCTTGTATTTTTATCTCTATAATAGACATTAACTGCAACATATATGCCAAGGAAGGGTCTTAAGTAAAAAAAAAATTGCTTTACTGACATGCAGATGGATGATCAAATACTATTTTTGTTCCATTTCCTCATTATAGTTCCATTTTCTCTCAGCAAATAGTTATAACTAGATTTATCCAATGATACAGTAATTGCCAGACTAAAAAGAACATCAGAAATACAATCTTTTGCTGTCAACTTCAAAGGGATTCTATGCCTATAATAATTATAATTAAAAAGTATCATTATTCAAGGAGTTCTGTTTTTTTTTTTTTGAAAAATATTTTACTTCATTAAACTGGAAGTGAGTAGGATAGGAAAAAAACAGTTGGTGTCATTTTCCCAACAGAGTATAACAAAATATAAAAATCAGTTATTTAACCTACTCAAATCAAACATCAGGCTGAGAATACTAGATTTCCCATTTTGTGTATATGCTAAATAGAGGTGATTACTATTAAGTGACTAATTACATGTTCTTTAAGCCCTAAATGAAATACAAAGCATATATTAAACACAAAATTTCTCCATGAGAGATACAGATGGTTTAAAAAGCAGTTACCAGAACATTATCCAAATCCAGATGTTTTAAAAATGTGAAGATGTTTATATCATTTCATGAAGATTGTTATAGCATACCCTTGGAGAAATTAAGTAATTATTTCTCTAAAGTTCTGGATATATATCCTCTAATATTATTATTTGTTATTATACCAAATAGAATACAATTATGGCATAATTATTGAGTTTGGGAGTCACTCTTTCACATTTTAATATCTATAAAATGAAAACACTGTTATAATTGGAAATACACCACATTTTCATTGGATGCCTTTTTATAACATTTTTCTACATGCTTCAAAAAATAATGATGCCTCTTGGAATCAATGGTGTTTTTAGTTTAATTAAAAATGGCGGGCGCCTGGGTGGCTCAGATGGTTAAGCGCCTGCCTTCCGCTCAGGTCATGATCTCAGGGTCCTGGGATCGAGTCCCGCATCAGGCTCCCTGCTCCTTGGGAGCCTGCTTCTCCCTCTGCCTCTCTCTCTCTGTCTGTAATGAATAAATAAATAAAATCTTAAAAAATAAAAAAAAAATAAAAATGGCATGGGTGATAAAAGTGATTGTAAGAGAAAGAAAAGTGTTTTTTTCAGATTGTTAAAAATTCTGTATTTGATAGTTTGATTCTTTTAACTTGACATATTTTTAAAATATAATTTAAAAATGATTTATATGAAATTTGTGTGCTTCATGTTCTCTAGAGCAGTTTACTTATAGTGCAGACAGAAATCATCTCTCATGTATTTGTAAGCAGGAAAATAATTAATTTGATTATGTAAACTGGCATATTGTGGATCACACTATATAATACTTATACAATAACTTCATAAATTACTTACTTGAAAATAGCATCAGATTTATTAATACCAAATACAACAAATGGGTTTCTAGTACTATCTCAAGCCAGCCTCTATGATTCTCAAAATAGTTGGCATAATATTCATTTATAATAAAATCATATTATTGAAGGAAGTGTATGACCCTATAAGTGACATCTTAAACACATACATGAAATTATAATAATTATTTAAGATCATAATTTTTTATCAATTTCTTTTGGTAGTATCCTAAATCGGCCTGTATTTCCATCTATTTGCTGCACAGAAAAAATATCTCATAGATGTCTTGAGAGAAGCTTAAGGGAAATTTCAGATGTAGAGGATATTTTGTTATTGAAAACAAATTATGACTTTGAAAAGGTGACTTGGGGTGAGTTCACTCATAAAACAAATATGTATTTTATAGTACAAATGTCAGTGGAGATTTATCTAGAAAAATAAAAACTATATAAACAACTATTTTACCATATATATAATGCATTTTAAGTTATAATAAAATGTTCATTATTAAAATGAACAAGTGGCAAATCAAGTGTTATTTATTTATTTATTTTTGAAGTTTCCTAACACCACTAAGATATCTTTCTTCATTTCAAATTGAATTTTCATAGTCTGATCATAAAACGTTTAATTTTACCCCAAATATTTGAGGGTATAATCAATTTCCCAAGGGCCTCTTTTATTCATTCTATTGATACTGAGTCTCTTCTGAAGGATTTATGATACCACCATCCCTATTGATTTTCTCTTTTTCATCATTTTAATGGCCAGGTCCTCAATTTTCAATGACTCTGCATACAACTTGGGCATTTGTCTAACATTACTTTCTTTGATTTTTGTAAAACTCAATTATATGACTCTGTGCACCTCTGACTCTTCTTACCCCTTTATTATACTGTGCCCCAAGATGCTGATGGTTTAATTTGTCACAACCACTTAGTGACAGAAATAATACAATTGATAAATAATTTTAGAGATATTTACATTAAAGTCAATAAATATATGGGTATTAGTTTACTAGGGCAGCCATAACAAAATACCACAGACCCTCTAGCTTAAACAACAGAAATCTATTCTCTAACATTTCTGGAGCCTGGAAATCTAAGATCAAGGTGTTAGAAGATTCTGGTTTCCTTTCTCCTTGGTTTGTCTATGGTTGCCTTCTTGCTGCCTCTTCACATGCTCATTCCTCTGTGTACACACACTCCTGGGGTCTCCCCTTCTTCTTATAAGGACACCGGTTATACTGGATTACAGAAACACTGTAATGGCTTTATTTTAACTTAATGAGCTCTTTAAAGACCTTGTCTGCAAATATAGTTGCATTCTGAGGTACTGGGGGTTAGAGCTTCTATATATGAATTTTTGATGAGACACAATTCACCCCATAACAATATGCAATGCCAATATTTTATTATTATTGTTATTATGCATTTTATTATTCATCCAACATATTCACTGTGTCTGTTTTATTGCTAGTACTGAACTAGCAGTGAGAATAATACAGAGAAAAATACAAACATAATATACCAATTTTTTTTTCATTATATACGAAAATTTAATGTATAAAACTCAAATTTCTGATAACATTGAAGATAAATAACTAAACTCAACTCCTTGAGGGATTTTTATTTTCCTCATGACTTCTCTAAAATTATCCTTTTTTTGCCTTCCAATCTCCTTTTCTTGTTCTCACTCTTCTACTTACTGTCTAAATAGAAGAGATCTAAGAATCAATGCTATTGTCTTTTCTGCCTTCACTCACTCCTTAGGTGTCTCCTGGCTGTACATGACATCTTTGAGATATATGCCCTAAACAGGGCTATTACTTATACTCTTTTCTCCCAAATTGTTCCTTGTCTAATCTTCTCCATTTCACATGATGGCATTGATTGCTCAGACAAAAATCTTTATTTTTTTCAGACAAAAATCTTTACAAAAATCTTTCTTATTCTCCCTTTTCCTTAACATCCACATAAAATTAATCATTATGCCCTGTCAGTACTAACTCCAAAATAGATCCAAAAATATTCTACATCACCTTTTCTTCATAATATTCACTACAGCTCAGGGATCAAGCTACAATTGTCCCTAAATTAGATCACTCCAATATCCTAATCTCCCTAATTCCACAGTGTTCCTTATTTAATCAATCTGCAAAGGGAAGCAGAATAATATTTTATATTGTTATATACAAGATGAATAAGTTATGGGCATCTGCTTTACAACATAGTGTTTATAGCTACATATCTGTATTGTACACTTAAATTTTGTCAAAAGGGTAGAGCTCATGTTAAGGGCACTTACCATATGAAAAAAAAGTGAAAAAAATCACACCAATAGGCTAAAGAAAAATTTTTGTATGATTATATCAAAAGATTCAGGAAAAAAAAATGACAACATCCAACACACTTTTATGATGAGAACACTCAGCAAACTAGGAATAGAAGGGAACTTCCTCAACTTGACAAAGAATATCATTTATAGTTGCACCAAAACAATAAAAACCTAGGAATAAACCTAACCAAAGAGATGAAACACCTGTACTCTGAAAAGTATTAAACGCTGATGAAAGAAATTGAAGACAACACAAAGAAATGGAAAAACATTGCATATTCATGGATTAGAAGAACAAATATTGTTAAAATGTCTATACTGTCCAAAGCAACCTACACATTTAATTCAATCCCTATCAAAATGTCAATAGCATTTTTCACAGGACTAGAACAAGCAATCCTAAAATTTGTATGGAACCAAAAAAGACCCCAAATAGCCAAACAGCGTTAAAAAAGAAAAACAAAGCTGGAGGCATCACAATTCGAGACTTCAAGTTATATTACAAATCTGTGGTGACCAAAACAGTATGGTACCGGCACAGAAATAGACATATAAGTCAATAGAACAGAATAGAAAACCCAGAAATGAACCTACAACTATATGGTCAGTTAATCTTTGACAAAGCAGGAACGGATATCCAAAAAGGAAAAGACAGTCTCCTCAACAAATGGTGTTGGGAAAACTGGACAGCAACATGCAGAAGAATGAAACTGGAGCATTTCCTTACACCACACACAAAAATAAATTCAAAATGGATGGAAGACCTAAATGTGAGACAAGAAACCATCAAAATCCTAGAGAACACAGGCACTAATGTCTTTGACATCGGCAGTAGCAACTTCTTTCTAGATACATCTCCAACAGCTAGGGAAACAAAAGCAAAAATGAATTATTGGGACTTCATCAAGATAAAAAGCTTCTGCACAGCAAAGGAAATAATCAACAAAACTAAACGGCAACCTATAAAATGGAAGAAAATATTTGCAAATGACATATCTGATACAGAGTTAGTATCCAAAATATATAAAGAACTTCTAAAACTCAACACCAAAAAACAAATAAGTCAATTAAAAAATGGGCAGAAGACATGAATAGACATTTTTCCAAAGAAGACACACAGATAGCCAATGAAACATGAAAAGATGCTCAACACTGATCATCAGGGAAATACAAATCAAAACTACAAGGAGATATCACCTCACACCTGTCAGAATGGCTAATATGAACACTACAAGAAAGAACAAGCGTTGGCAAGGATGTGGAGAAAGCGGAACCTTCTTGCATTGTTGGTGGGAATGTAAACTGATGCCACTGTGGAAAAGAGTATGGAGTTTCCTCAAAAACTTAAAAAACAGAAACTGCCCTACAATATAGAAATTGTACTACCACGTATTTATTCAAAGAATACAGAAATGCTAATTCAAAGGGATACATGCATCCTGATGTTTATAGCAATCTTATCTACAATAGCCAAATTACAGAAAGAGCCCAAGTATCCATCGACTGATGAATGGACACCCCATACAATGGAATACTACTCAGCATAAAAAAGAGTGAAATCCTGCCATTTGCAGTGACATGGATGGAGCTAGAGAGTATAATTTTGTTAAGTGAAATAAGTCAGTCAGAGAAAAACAAATACCAGATACCATACGATTTCACTTATATGTGGAACTTAAACAAAATAAATGAGCAAAGGGAAAAAAAAGAGCTAGAGAGAAAAAGCAAGAAACAGACTCTTAAGTATAGAGAGCACAATTTGATGGTTACCAGAGGGGAAGTAGGTCGGGGGGATGTGGGTAATAGCTGATGGGGATTAGGAGTGTGCTTGTGAGGATGTATAGAAGTGTTAAATCACTGTATTGTACACCTGAAACTAATATTATACTGTATGTTAACTAACTCCAATTTAAATAAAAATTAAAAAAATAAAAAGCAAAAGTTTTTTTAAAAAAGAATATCTACAAAAAATCTACAGCTCACACTATATTTAAAGATGAGGATCTAGATTCTCCTAAGATCAGGAGCAAAGCAAAAGTGCCCCCCTCCTTTCAGTTCTCCTGTTCAACATCATACTGGAAGTCTTAGATAGTACAATAAAGCAAGAAAAATATACAAATGTATACTGATTGGTGAAAAATAATATATTTTTATCTTTTAGCAGACAACCCAGTTATTAGGGAATCAACATTATTAATTAAATCATTAAGAATAGGGGCACCTGTGTGGCTCAGGCAGTTAAGTGCCTGCCTTCAGCTCAGGTCATGATCCTGGGGTCCTGCATCCAGCCCCAAGTCGGGCTCCCTGCTCAGCAGAGAGTCTGCTTCTCCCTCTCCCTTTACCTCCCCCCACCAACTTATGCTCTCTTGCCTCTCTCTCTTTCTCAAACAAATAAATAAAATCTTAGGGGTGCCTGGGTGGCTCAGTTGTTAAGCATCTGCCTTCGGCTCAGGTCATGATCCCAGGGTCCTAGGATCGAGCCCCGCATCGGGCTCCCTGCTTGGTGGGAAGCCTGCTTCTCCCTCTCGCACTCCCCCTGCTTGTGTTGCCTCTCTCGCTGTGTCTCTCTCTGTCAAATAAATAAATAAAATCTTAAAAAAATAAATAAATAAAATAAAGAACTAATCATTAAGAATCAGTATCAACAAAAATAACTTCTGGAACTAATAAGCCATTATAGCAAAGCTGAAAGATACAAGGTTAATATAGAATAGTCAATTGCTTTCCTATATACCAGCAATGAACAATTAGAACTAGAAAATAAAAACACGATACCATTTACTTTCACATAAACAACCTGAAAAACAGATATAAATCTAACAAAACCATGTATAAGATCTGTATGAAGAAAACTATAAAACCCTGATGAAAGAATCAAAGATGTAAATAAATACAAATGATAATAATTAAGAATATTTATGTTTGTGAGTAGAAAAAAATAAATATTTTCAAGACTGTCAATTCTTCCCAATTTGATATGCGGATTCAACACAATCCCAATCAAAATCCTAGAGGTGAGACTGGGTGGCTCAGTCTGTTGAGCGTCTGACTTCAGCTCAGGTCATGATCTTGGGGTCCTGAGATAGAGCTCCACATTGGCTCTCCACTCAGCATGGAATCTACTTGTCCTTCTATCTCTCCCCCATTTGTGCGCTCCCTCTCTCTCTCTTTCACTTCCTCGTAAATAAATAAATAAATAAATAAATAAATAAATAAATAAATAAATAAAATCTTTTAAAAAATCCTAGAAAGTTATTTTCTGGATACCAACAAACCGATTCTAATGCTTATGTAAATGGCATAAGACCCAGAATAGCTAGCACAAAATTAAAGGAGAACAAAGTCAGAGTACTGAAACCACCTGAATTCAAGACTTACTATAAAGTTGCAGTAATCAATAGTGTAGTATTAGTGAAATAACAGGCAAATTGATCCATGAGAGCCCAGAAATTGGCCCCCACAAATATACCCAACTGATATTTGACAATGGAACAAAAACACTTCAGTGAGGGAAAAAAGGTAGTCTTTTCAAGAAATGGTTCTGGAACAACTGAACATGCAAAACAATGACTCTAGACACAGACTTTACACTTTTCACAAAAATTAACTCAAAATGGATCATAGACCAAAAAGTAAAACACAAAGATATAAAACTCTTAGAATATAACAGAAGAAAAACTAGGTAGACATTCTTGGGTTTGGCAGCAACAAATTAAGATACAACACCAAAAGCATAATCCATGAAGCAAAAGAAAGATATATTGGATTTCATTATTGTTAAAATTCTCTGCCTAGGAAAAGTTTCTGTTATGAGAATGAAAAGATAAGACACATAATAAGATAAATATTTGCAAAACACATCTGGCAAAGGATTTATATTCAAAATTTCCCAAACTGTTTAAACTCAGCAATAAGAAATCAAACAGCTTAGATAATAAACAAGCAAAAGATCCAAAGAGACGTCTCACAAAAAAGAGATATACACATGGCAAATAAGCATATGAAAAGATGTTTAACATCATACACTGTTAAGGAACTGTATATTAACAATTAGATACTAGGGTTTCTGTTAAGCATCTGACTCTTGGTTTTGGCTCAGGTCATGATCTCAGGGTCCTGAGGTCGAGCCTTGCGTCAGGCTCCATGCTCAGCGTGGAGTCTGCTTGAGATTTTCTCTTTCCTTCTGCCCCTCCCTCTGCTCTCCAAACAAACAAACAAACAACAAAATTAAAAAAAAAAACAAAACAATTAGATACTATAGCACATCCATTAGAATAGCTAAAGTTCAAAATACTGGCAATACAAATGCTGATGAATACGTGGAGCAACAAGAACTCTCATTGCTGGAGGAAATGATGAAAGGTACAAGCCACTGTGAAAAAATAGTCAGGCAGTTTCTTTCAAAACTAAATATAACCCTATTTATGATACAGCAATCACCAAAACTAAATGTAACCCTATTTACGATACAGCAATCACACTTCTTGATATTTACCCAAATGAACTGAAAACTTAACTCCAAACAAACATCTGTACATGAATGTTTGCAGCAGCATTATTCATAATTTCCATATTTGGAAGCAACCGAGACGTGATTCAGTAGGTGAAGAGGTAAACAAGCCTTGGTGCATTTAGGCAATGGCACAGTATTCAGCACTAAAAAAGAAATGAGCTATCAAGTTACAAAAACATATGCCGAATTCTTAAATACATATTTCTAAGCCAAAGAAGCCAATTCGAAAAGGCTATGTACTCTATAATTCCAACTGCATGATTTTCTGGAAAAGGCAAAACTAATATGACAGTGAAAGGATCAATAGTTGACCAGGAGTTCAGAAGGAGAGAGAGAAGGATGAATAGGTGGAACACAGTGGGTTTTTAGGGCAGTGAAACTCCTCTGTAAGATACTGTAATGGTGGATATATGTTACACATTTGTAAAACAAACAAAAACAAACAAAAACAGGGAATCCATAACACAAAGAGTTAACCTTAATGTAAACTGTGGACTTCAGTTGATAATGTATAAATATTAGCTCATTATTTGTGAGACGTACACCATATTAAACCATATCAATGCAAGACAATAATAAAGACAACAGTGTAGGGAAGGAGAGAGCATATATGGGGAGTCTCTGTATTTTCACCCATTATTTTCTGCAAAGCTAAAAGTTCTCTGAAATATAAAATGTATTAGATTTTTTAAATTTAAATTAAATTAATTAACATATAATATATTATTAATTTCAGAGGTAGAGTTCTGTGATTCATTAGTTGCATATAACACCCAGTGCTCATTACATCATGTGCCCTCCTTAATGCCCATTACTCATTTACCCCATCCCCCCAGCTCCTACCCTCTAGCAACCCTCAGTTTTTTTCCTATGATTAAGAATCTCTTACGGTTTGCCTCCCTCTCTGATTTCATCTTATTCTATTTTTCCCTCCCTCCCTTATGATCTTCTGATTTGTTTCTTAAATTCCACATATGGGTGAAATCATATGATAATTGCCTTTCTCTGATTCATTTATCTCACTTAGTATAATAACCTCTAGTTCCATCCATGTCATTACAAATGGTAAGATTTCATTTTTTTGATGTCTGAGTAATATTCCATTGTGTGTATATATATACCATATCTTCTTTAGCCATTCATCTCTCGATGGACATCTGGGCTCTTTCCATAGTTTGACTATTGTGGACATTGCTGCTATGAACACTGGGGTGCAGGTGCCCTTTCGGATCACTACATTTGATTCTTTGGGGTGAATATCTAGTAGTGCAATTGCTGGGTCATAGGGTAGCTCTATTTTTAACTTTTTGAGGAACATCCATACTCTTTCCCAGAGTGGCTACCCCAGTTTGCATTCCCACCAACAGTGTAAAAGGGATTAGATTATTTAAAAACATGGAAAAATAGGATATAATAAGAAGCTTATAAAATTAGAAATAAAACTACATTTCATGAGACAACTACCAAGAATTCAATAAAGTAGTTTGATTATCATGACACTTAAGTAGAAAAACAAAAAAAGGAAAGAAAGAAAGAAGGAAAAAACATGAATATGCATGACATTGCACAAGAATGAGTTCCAGTACATAGAATGTGTTCACAAGTCATGTATATTATTCTTCAAAATTTTTACTTTGCCCACCACTAATGTATAGATAATGGAAATAAAATAAACATGAAAATAAGAATTTTCAAAATTATCTTAGATTATATTGATTTTCAATTCTTAAAAAATGTTCTTATAGAATTCCCACTAAGCATCTGACCATTTCTGTTTTTAATTTCCTTCATTGTTTCAACTTTCCACATGACATTAAAAATTCCCTTCCTTGTTTTGTGTTTTTGTTTAAGAGAGGCAAAGAGAGAAAGAGAGTGTGTGCGCATGCTCACGCACAAGTGGTGGGGGGCAGAGAAAGAGAGAAAATCTTAAGCAGGCTCTGCACCCAGCGCAGAGCCTGATACAGGGCTTGATCTCACAACTCGGAGATCATGACCTGAGCCAAAGGCAAGGGTCCGTGGCTTTATCGACTGAGCCACCCAGGCATCCCTTCTTGTTTTGTTTTTAAAGATTACTGAACTTGCTCTTTTCTATCAGCATTTATCCAATATTGTCCCATATTGTTCCCGGCCCTCTGCAATAGTTCCAACTACCAAGAAATAGAGTCTCTTTACCTCCTGAATTTTGCTGGCCTTGTTTGACAAATAAAGTACAGTGAAGTGGTAGTATGCTTCTTCTTGGGTTAAGGCTTTGTATATTTCTACTCCCTCTGTTAAAATACTATAACCCTGTGAACATACTTAGCCTAGCATGCTGAAGGGTGAGACCATGGGGCTGTAGCCCAAGCTTTCTGAGGTATCATTTGTGAACGACATTTATTAATGAGCCAGCCACAGCCAATCCACCAGCTGACTGAAGATACATGAAGTGAGCCCAGCTGAGACTAGTAAGAATCACCCAGTAAGAACCACCTAGATGGTTTTCTAACCTGCAAATAAATACATGAGCTAAATAACTGCTTAAATTGCTTTAAGCCACTAAGTTTTAGAATATTATACAGCGAAAGTTAACTAAAACAGAACACAAATATACTAATGACTATCAAAACTTTTTTTCTCATGACTTCTAAAATTTTTGTTACTTATTATTTCCAATGAGATATCTTAAATTAGCAATTTAAACCTTATCCATACTGAAATCATTGTTCCTTTTCCAAATGCTTATTTTTTTATATTTTTTCTTCAGCCATATTACTTAAAAATCATAAAAATTTGAAAAATTATTGTAATTATGCTTCTTTAGCCTTAATATATCACGAATTGGATAATGAGTCATCCCAAATGCCTCATCCGAATGTCTTGCACTTTTTTTCTATTTATAATGTAACAGTGTTTGCTCAACACATGTTTAGCTATAACATGGATGATATAATCTCTTTTTAACTGCTCTTTTTATTTGCGGGTTTCTTACTTCAAACTTCTTGAAACAAATTTCTATATTGCAATCATTATTATGTAAAATACCTCATAACATTTATTTTTTCTTGATACTTTTTTTTTAAAGATTTTATTTATTTATTTCAGAGAGAGAGAATGAGAGAGAGCACATGAGAGGGGGGAGGGGCAGAGGGAGAAGCAAACTCCCTGAGTCCCAGGGATCCTGGGACTCCAGGATCATGACCTGAGCCGAAGGCAGTCGCTTAACCAACTGAGCCACCTAGGCGCCCTTTCTTGATACTTTTTAAGGAAAATTGTATTATATCTGATATATAAAAACAAAATCCATTATGATCAGTTCCTAGACTACTTAGCTTTTATTTCTATCTTAATTTGATCCCTGAATCTCTCATCCTATAGTCTACTCCAAAATATACTCGTTTATTCCATACCTCCTTATCTTTGTAAATGCTATTTCCTCTGCCTAGAATTCCCTAAATTCAGTGACATTGTATGTTGACTGTCCCACTTTTTCTTCAAGTGACAGCTCATGTATTATCACCTATAACTATGGATGGAACATATTAGATAGGAATAAAAAATAACGCTAGTTTAAAGAGTAAATTCAATCACTGAAGCAATATCTTTCATTATTCTTTTTAAAAGCTCCTTTCAGTCACTCATCCAAAAACATGTCCTGTACTTTTATGAGACTACTTTTGTTTTCTATGATATTACAGTTAAAATATTATCAGCGCTTTGTTTTTCTCCAAAGCTTCCACTGCCTTCAAATAAGCTAATATAATATTCATTCTTTTTTAAATATATCACTATATTCAACTCAATTGTAAACTTTTATAATGCTTTAAAAAGACTATGAGTAAAATTTTCTTTCAACAAATAGATCTGATATTGGAGGTGCCAAATTTTCTATCTTTTCTGCCCAATCATGTAGTTAATATATGTCTTGCACAGCTCTATGCTTTAAAGAATTCTCAATGTCTTTTTTTCTAACTGTACTGACAAAAATTAAGACTCAACTGATTTTTTTTTTTTTTTTGCAGTGTAGGCTTCCTTGAAAAGAGACCATTTCTTTGGTAATATTTAACAGTTGTCATTCCATCACACTCTGATATCAACCACTTATTCCACATTAGTGTTAAGCCCCCTATAATCAGCAGCTGTATCATATCATACTGTCCTTGAGCTTCTAATTGACTGTCAGTTCTCAGTTCCATCTTCCTAAATTCTACATCTGGTGACAGTGCTTAGAAAACACTCAATTTTACTGATGCTCCTTAGGGATCGTCTGAGATGTTGGAAATTAGTTGATGTCTTTTATATTCTCAGTTTGTCATCTCTGTGAGACTAGAGTCATCACTCACCTATCCAAAAAATCAAGCAGTGATAAATGGCATACTAAAAACTTTAAGGATTATAGTTTATTTCTACAGCTGATAATAATTTGTTAAAAATCATAAATAATTGCAAACAATTCCAGTTTATTAATGCCAGTAGCCGTTCTGATCAAATCAATTTAGGTAATTATAGATTTGCCATTTTTTAAAAACAAGTAAAAAACTTTACTGAAAGATACTTATCTTTTGTGACTATCATTTTGAGACATTTCTTATAAGAAAATCTGAAGATTATACTTAGAATTGACATAATTTTGATGTATAATTTACATTTACTATTTTACATGTCTTAAAATACCTTTTTTCTAACTTCAAATTTTCTATCAAAATACTTTCAGTAGTTGAATTTAGCAAACACCTCAATAAATTTCATGCTAAATATTTTTATATTTTCGGCATTTTATTTATTTATTAAATAAAATGATATTCATTGTATAGATTTCCTGGCCCTCAAACCACAGTCAAAACTCACTTGGGGGCGCCTGGGTGGCTCAGATGGTTAAGCGTCTGCCTTCAGCTCAGGTCATGATCCTGGAGTCCTGGGATCGAGTCCCGCATCGGGCTCCCTGCTTCTTGGGAGCCTGCTTCTCCTTCTGCCTCTCTCTCTCTCTGTCTCTCATGAATAAATAAATAAAATCTTAAAAAAAAAAAAAAAACAAACTCACTTGGTTAGTGATAGTCCCTTATTATCTCTCATGTAATTTAAAATAGTATTTTCTTACTTTAATATTATGAAATGATATTTGCTTGAGAATCACTTAATTTGACTTGTGCTTCACTCCCAGGAGAGAAAGACAGGAGTGGCTACGCCCTCAACAGCTGCCTGCCCCCAGTGGCAGCAAGGCAGGAAGGAGGAGCCAGACACAAAGAGATGGACTGTTTGCGGGATGGGGTGGGGGAGGGTTCGCTATGTGGGATGAGGATTCGAGGGACAGCATCAGCTCCTCCTCATATTCATCCTCCAAGCAGCAAACCAAGAAAGAAACAAACACCCGCAAGATGACAGTAAAGTCAGAATGAGCAAAAACTTCAAACCAGTGTCAACAGGATTCAGAAGGAACTGACAGACATCACTTCAGACCTTCCACCTCACTTCAGTGCTGGTCCCAAAGGTGGTGACATCTATGAATGGAGATCCACCATTCTTGGGCCTCCAGGATCCATGTTTGAGGGTGGTGTATTCTTCCTTAATACCACTTTTACACCAGAATACCCATTCAAGTCTCCAAAGGTTACATTTTGGACCAGAATCTATCACTGTAATCTTAACAGTTAAGGAGTTATTTGCTTGGACATATTAAAAGATAATTGGAGTCCAGCACCAATCATTTCTAAAGTTCTTCTCTCTATCTGCTCCCTTCTTACAGACTGTAATCCTGCTGACCCTCTGGGGGGGGAAGTATTGCCACTGAGTATGGGAAAACAGAGCAGAGCATGACAGAATGGCTGGACAGTGGACCAAGAGATACACTACATAAAGTGGGTTTTCACAATTCTTATATTATTTGTCTGTCACAGAGAGAGTTGCTTGTTATTTTGAAGGGGGGGTATTTCTATAACAGATATTATTCAGTCGTATTTCCTAAGATTTTATTGTAACTTAAGGTATCTTGCTACAGTAGGCCGAATTAATAATAGCAACTTTTAAAACTGTCATTAGTTCTGCAATATTAGCTGAAATGTAGTACAGAGAATAGACATTTGGGTTCAATTGCTTGTAGTCTGTAAATTTAAAATAGCTTAATTTTCTACAGGTTACACACATGGCCATTTATGTAGAGTCCTTCCAAGACTACACATTTTTTTGATCAAAAAAATTGGAATTTCTTTTCCCTTCTTGGGAGGGAACATTGATATTTAATAGTAGTTAGAGACTGCCATCTCATATATATAAAATGGATCCATGGCTATAAGACACCATCTATGAAATGAGTAGTTACATATTTTATTTTATATGCAAACCTACTTTCTTATGCCAAGATGAGAGGTTTGTGAATCACGGCTTGTGAAAATCTTAAGCTGTTAACTGAAGGTATGGAACAGGAGTTGCTTAGTGGATGGGTTATATGCTGTGCATTACTTAAGTCTGCATTTGTTACTGTGCTGACAAACAATATTAAAACAAACAAAAAGAATCTCTTAATTTATTAAACTCTCATGTATATTCTCATTTAATCCTCACAGATGTTTCCTAACCAACTGTCCCATGGACATACTCTTTTCCTGCCTTGAGCATTTGTTTTTATCAGCATCTACAAATATCCAAACACTGTCAGCTTAACAATGCTTAAAAATATGTGATCTAGAGCTAAATATCATTAAGGGATTTAGAGCAAAAATATTCTCCATATAAAATTGTTACTGGGGGCTCTTTTAATAATAATTACCAAGGTGTAGTTGGCTTGATACCAATTTGTGTATATCCCAGGCCTTCTACCTTGGACTTTCAGTTTCAGGAGGGCAGTTTTTGTATTCTCACTGTGGGTAGTACAATGATTTGCATAGAGTGAACACTTCAAATGCTTTGGCATAAATGATGAGTACATATTATATGGTGAATTACAAATAATGAAAACATCATTGTAGCATCATTTTTATTACAAAATTTCTCTTATATAAATGTGATTATAAATCATTTTTATCATTTAATATGTCATTATTTTTCAATGAAATATTAAAAGAAACATTTTCTAAAGCTCTGTTTCAAATGAGTAGAAAACATTTAAAAGATAGAAATACATAAATCTATCTCATACTTGAACAAGAGATCTAAAGAAGATATTGTAATTCTTAGGAGAGAAATGCTCTTGTTTTCACATAGGTGGCTGTCAAACCTTATGTGGTTCTGAGCATCACCTTGCCAACTCATTGAAAGGCAGGTTGCTGTGCCAGTAGCTCAATAATTCCAAACAAGGAAGTCTGAGAAAGGTCCAGGGCCCTCCATTTTAAACCTTAAGTGACTCTTGTAAGTATGATCCACAAAGCTTTTACTTGCTTGCTTTGTTGTTATTTATTTGGATGGGGAAAGAAGGTATACTGAAATTAAAAGAGTTAAGTAATTTAGGAATTATGTTACTTCATATAGTCAAAAATGTAAAAATTCGGGGTACCTGGGTGGTTCAGTCGGTTAAGCGTCTGCCTGTGGCTCAGGTCATGATCCCAGGGTCCTGGGATCAAGTCTCCAGTCCGGCTCCCTGCTCAACAGGGAGCCTGCTCCTTCTGCCGCTCCCCCTGCTTGTTCTCTCTCTCTCTCTCTCTCTGTCAAATAAATAAATAAAATCTTAAAAAATATAAAAAATTAAAAAAAGGAGTTACTTCCCTTATAAAAAATGTAGAAATTGGCTTCTCAAAACTCTAGAGAAAAAATATTTTTAGGAATTTAGAAATGGCTATTGAAAGGGAAAAAAATCCACAAAATGGTGGATAAGTTGGATTTGGGGAGAATTCTGAATAATAAGAAACACAAATTGGCAAGGATGAAAGATGAAAAAGGTACTTGGAAGAATACTTGGAAGAATACTAGTATTTAATTTGTTTTTTGTTCTGATTTGGGCTTTAAGCTCTACTTTCCCACCACATTCTTGTTATCCTGAAACTTTCAAAGTATTACTGCTATAGTCTTGCATTTTTTTTTTTTTCCCCTGGAGAAATAAAAGCTGAGGAAAAGCAAACACATGGAAAAAACAGAAGGGAAAGAGGACAGCTGTGGCAGATGACAACTAATCCTGGGTGTATGAACAAATATCAGAGGTGTGGAGTCATAGAAGAATATAACCAACTCTTGAAGCATCATCAGAAGTGATGTAATGGTAGTGGAAGATTTTCAGTAGGACCATTTTATTTGGATTAAGAAGACTATAAAGACTATAAAAGGCTAGAGGATCAGGTAATGTAGGTTTTGAATATTAAAAGCTTATAGTTAAGTGTCTCTTATGGTTTGCCTCCCTCTCTGATTTCATTTTATTTTTCCCTGCCTTCCCTTATGACCCTCTGTTTTGTTTCTTAAATTTCATATATGAATGAAATCATAGGGTAATTGTCTTTCTCTGATTGACTTATTTCCCTTAGCATAATATCCTCTAGTTCCATCCACATCATTGAAATGGTAAGATTTCATTTCTTTTTTTTTGATGGTTGAGTAACAAACTGAGGGATGCTGCAGGGTGGGGAGATGGGGTAACGGTGATGGGCATTAAGGAGGGCATGTGGTATAATGTACTGATGAATCACTGACCTCTACCTCTGAAACTAGTAATACACTGTATGTTAATTAATTGCATTTAAATAAAATAAAATAAAATTTAAAAAGCTGCAGTAGTAAAAACAAGCTTATGACAAAAAATAAAAAAATAAAAGATTATTACATGTATTTAAGCATATGGGGAATGCTAGTTATCTGAACAGGTGTGTATTTTTTCAAATATTTTTAACTAAAGCATTCTTAGAAATAGTGATTCGGATTAAAGCTGGCAGATGATGAAAAGGGAAAGAGACATAAATAAAAGCAGTTTGCATTGACAATCCAGGACACAGCAGCTGATGCAAATTAACATTTCACAACAAAATTCAGAAAAATGGGTGGTAATTGGGTAAGATCTAGAGACCAAGTAGAAATTCATGAACAAAACATATAAACGAATAAAGATCCCAACCAACCTGTTTTTCCCCACCCTATTTTCTTGGTACATTGTGCCTGACTTGAAAAGGAAGTTGTTCAACCAACTTCCAGAATAATATGAAGATTTCCATAGTCATTGAATCTGACATTAAATTGAGGAAATTGTTTGCTCTGTACCTCTATAAAACATCAGTTTAGGGATGTGTATGTGAGATGTGTAGGTCTGATAAAGCCTCTGCATTACAAATTCAAAATGAGGCAGCATAGTTTATGTCCCACAGACTATTTATCCATAGTCTAAATACTTTAAAAAAGAAAAAAAATATATTGTCCGAAACTTTGATACCTAGTCAGAGAAATCACAAAATCAGCTTTGAACTGTTACCAGGGATGACATATGAATATGCACTGAGAAGTGATGAGAAGCTCTAAATTGTTTATTTAGTGAGGAAACCAACTCACTTGATCCGAGCCTGGCAGTTTCTTTTCATTCTTCCTTTTGTCTTGTTTCTTTGTTTGATGCAGGTCAGGGAGCAAATGCTATTATATCCTGTGCTTTTGGTAAGCACATTTTTCTCTCATTATCATATCATTCTTTGTTCAAAGGGTATTTGATGTATGTGGCAGCTTTTGAACCTTAAAAATGAATATAAAGAAATATTCAAATAATGTTTTGAATTAACATCAAATACACAACAACATTTCAGAAGAAAAACTGATCAGAATTTACTAAATGCCACAGAAAATTCATTCTGGATAAGGGAAAATAATTAGTTACCCTGTGTGATTAAAAGAATAAACAATTATAGGAGGTCTATTTAATATGGTTTATTCCAATTAAAAAGAGCTACCTCTTATCAAATACTGCACAGCCCTCAGGATCACTAGCATTTTGCCTTACTCTGAATTAGTTTGTATTTCTTTACAGAAACTATATATTTTATTTTATTTTTAATTTACTAATGGAAATAATCATATCAAAAACATCTTCATATTTCTGTCACTGCTGCTTCAATTTGTTGAAAATTTTCTTCCCCAATTAAGCACAAAGATTAGTGTTGTGGGTTTAATGTTAATGAGGAAATAAAAAAGAAACATGAGCTATACTTCTCCTCCATAATTAAGCATAATTTTCTCCTAAAACTGAAATTCAAAGAAAAGAATGCAACTAAATTATACTAAGTTTATTTTAGGAATTACTAATTCAAACAAGTATTCAAAAGCTTCAAAACAATAAAATAAAATTACATTCTCATTGCTATTATTAGAAGAAAAAGAAGTTCCTGTTTTGAGCATAAATAGCAAAGTCATAAACAAGTAAATAAGTGGCGAGCAAATCCTCAGAGAAAAATGTTACTGAAAGTGGAAATGTTAAAAAAAATTGCAAAAGAATTGTGTATCAATATTGTGGAGTCTTAAGGAAAATCAGTATTGATCACTTTAGAGAAGTCATTAAATTCTGCACTAAATTTTGTGTTGGTTATTCAACATTAAGGACATTCTTTTTTTTTTTTTAAGATTTTATTTATTTATTTGACAAAGAGAGACACAGCGAGAGAGGGAACACAAGCAGGGGGAGTGGGAGAGGGAGAAGCAGACTTCCCGAAGAGCAGGGAGCCCGATGCGGGGCTCGATTCCAGGACCCTGGGATCATGACCTGAGCCGAAGGCAGACGCTTAACGACTGAGCCACCCAGGCGCCCCCAACATTAAGGACATTCTTGATCAATGATTATTAGAAGTAGAATGTTCTGTGAATAGAATTTGTGAAGAGTATTGGTGATGAGAAATGATTACAAGTGCTAATATGTCTGTGTACTAGTTTTTAATGATAAATTTATGGAAGTCACTTCAAAAATATAACAATGGTTATAATGGTTTATATACTTATTAAAAATATATATATATATTTTAAAGATTTTATTTATTTGTTTATTTGAAAGAGAGAGGGAGAGAAACAGCATGCGAGGGGAAAGGGTCAGAGGGAGAAGCAGGCTCCCCGCTGAGCCGGGAGCCCGATGCAGGACTCGATCCCAGGACTCCGGGACCATGACCTGAGACGAAGGCAGTCGCTTAACCAACTGAGCCACCCAGGTGCCCTAAAGGTATATTTTTAAGGAACGGTCAATGAAATTAGGCTATTAACCAGTGGATGCAAAGAGAATGTAACCTTTAATTTCTCAGGTTTTATTCTAATACTTTTCATTCCTTTTTAATAGAGATTTAATGATGAATCTGATATTCTTACGGGTTGGTTTAGTTTCACTTGAAGTTTAAGGCATTCCTTCCACCTATTATCAGTTTCTCTGTCTGATACCATAAAACCCAAAAATACTTCAGAGAATTCACAGCTCTTATTTCACAAAATTATCTTTATCTAACAAGTCTTGGTGCTTCAAAAATAGCGTTTTGTTAGTATTTTTTAGTTAGAATGGTCACATTAATACTCATTCTTATTTCATGTCTTGAGGGTTTCCTAAAATATTTACTTTGGAGATTCGATTAAATAATGAGTTAATTCATATCTGTTTAAATAATGAGGTAATTCACCTGTGTGTGTGTGTGTGTGTGTGTGTGTATGTGTTTTATTCACACATTCTTATGCTATTCCTGATAGGTTACTTAGTGAATTAAAGAAAAAAAATCCTAATAATCTTAATAATTAAACTAAACTTATAGGTGCTTGAACATGTAGAAAGTTATTTGGCTACACAAATGCCTTTTTTTTTCCTGTATTAGAGGGAATAAACTATTCTTTTGTTCAACAAGTTTCATTGGGCACCATTCAGTGCTAGACATTGTCAATAGGAAGAAAATAAATTAGTAAATAAAACAGTATATAAGTAAGCTCTGTCCTCATAGTGTTTATATTCCAGTGTAGCAAGACATACATTATTATAATAAATAATAACACATATAGTATATTAAAAGTAATGGATGCTAAGAATAAAAATAAGGCAAAGAAGGAGGACATTAAATGTTGGGGACTACTTGCAATTTAAAGCAGTCATAGAAAAATTAAAGTAATCTGGGAACACCTCACTGAGCAATTGACAATTAAAGATGTAATGAGATGAAGATGGGAGAAGAAACAGATGGATATATGAAGAAGATCCTTTTTTCCAGGTAAATGAATCAGCATTGTGCTTGTAGCGAAGGAAGAACGGAAAGAGGGCAAGATGTGCTGGATGAAGTGAACAAGGGGGAAAGCAGAAATGATGTCCAAAGGTAATTACGTGTGTTACAGGCTTCTGGTTGTGAGAACCTTGTAGGAAAATGCAGGGTGTTGGATTTTAAATCTGAGTGAGGTGGGAAGCCTTTGGAAGGTTTTGTTTTGTTTTGTTTTGTGTTTTAAAGATTTTATTTATTTATTTAATTGACAGAGAGAGAGACAGCGAGAGAAGGAACACAATCAGGGGGATTGGGAGAGGGAGAAGCAGGCTTCCCACCAAGCAGAGAGTGCGATGCGAGGCTCAATCCCAGGACCCTGGGATCATGACCTGAGCCAAAGGCAGTTGCTTAACCAACTGAGCCAACCAGGCGCCCCTGTTTTGTTTTTTAGAAGCAACATAATTCTGGCTTCTGATGGAGTTGGACTTGCTTTTCTAGCATTAAGGAAACATACAGGTATGAACATTGTTCCCTAATCATTTATAGTGAGTACCTACAAGTATGATGAACCAACCAAGTATACAACCAACCTCATTTAATGCTGCAGAATGTACAAAAATTGTATAAACCTTAGCCAAATTTATATCCATGTTGGTCAGGGCTTCTTCAAAAATACTAAGCATTGCAGGGGCTCCTGGATGGCTCAGTTAATTAAGGCTCTGACTCTTAGTTTCCGCTCAGGTCTTGATCTCAAGGTCGTGAGATGGAACCCCTGGGCAGCTCCATGGTCAGCACAGAATCTGCTTGGGATTCTCTCTCTCCCTCTCCCTCCCCTTCTGCTCCTGCCCCTGCTTGTGCACTCTCTCTCTCAAAATAAATATAATAAATAAATAAACAAACAAACAAATAAATAAATAAATAAAATTTACCAAAAAAAAATTCTAAGCATTACTGAGAAAATATTTCTGAATTTAAAATAAAAAAAATCTTCAGAAATCTGGCATAAAATAATCTTTTTTTCTTTGTCTAAACCAAAATGAAATTGATCTAAAGATACTTGCATAAGGAGATATTACTTTTTCTATTGAAGACATCTGCTATTTTTTGTACCCCCCAAAGTGCCACATCAATGTAGACCCTCTTATTGGTTGGGTTCTGCATACTTTCTCTACTTTTTTATTCTTGAGTCATTATAAGTTCTTATTAAAAGGAAGCTATGAATTAGACTTTGGGATATTATTTGGGTCATCTTTCTGCTATATCAAGGAGAATGTATTTGATATTTCTGACTGGTTCTGTTCTAAATTTGCAGCAGTGATAGATGTTTTTGTTCCTTCTATTTTTATACCCCACTTATTATTTCAAGGGATATGTAAAAGTGAAGGCTATTTTAAAAGTGAAAGAGTTAACATATTAGCTCACAGTATATGTTCACATGGTCATCTCTCTCCAAGGCTTTTTATGGCATAACAATGGGATATTCTGAATCATCTAATATTGTTGTAGAGAGTTGCATTTTTACTTTCTTTATCCTCTGAAAAACATATTTTCCCTACACTTAACATTATGTGAAGATTAAACTTCCTTTATTATATAATCTAATCATATAACAGGAATGTGTACTTCTCCATAAAGTAACAATTTTTACAAAAGTATATAATGAACTGATATTTAGAAGACAGTAAAACTCCTGAATGCCCAAGAAATGCTAGCAAATTTCAAGAGAACTGCTAATTGAAAAGCACTTTTATAAAGATGAAAATGTTTGAATACTTTACTACCATGCAGAATATAACACCAAACTAAGCTTCAGACACCAGAAATATTTAGAAATATATCTGAGATTAGTCTATCAGATTGTAGATTTTTTGTATCTACAAATATTATAGATTTTTAAATTTGTTGTAGATTTTTAAAAACATGAAACATCTTATAAATATATTTTATAAATCTTCAAACACCCCAAATGGGTCATTTCCATATAAAACACTTATGTATGTGGACACATATACATAAACAATTATTATTATTATTTTTTTTAACATAAACAATTATTTTAATATGTAAACAGTGATTACTTAATCATATGTGCTACCATATCATCCCTGATTCCTTAACCTCTATAAACTCACCCTTGTTCTCATTTTAAATTAGTCGAAAGTATTAAGAAAATGGTGAATAACCATCCAGCTTTGTCACTGAACACTTGTGCAACCTCAGGTAAGTGACAGATATTCTATTCCTCCATTTCCTCAATAAAATGGAGAAAATGATCACAAGTATCCCACTATGTTTTGGCAGCTGTTAATTATTAATACAGGTAAGCCTTTGGAAGTATAGCTGGCACACAGTAAGCTTTCATAATGGTTAACTTTTATTACATTTACCTCTGTTGAATTGATATAATGAACAACAAAAAAAAAATTAAGAGGGATGATCTTTTGGATGGGTTGAGGGCATGGCATTAGGAAATGGAGTCCGCAAATTCAGAATATGCTGCACAATTATCAAAATCTGTGGGAGACAAAAAACAAGCATAACTGCATAATAATGCAATGACAGTCTTTATATAATTTTGCTGAAACTATCTGCATTTAGAAAATCTGTAAGGAACTAAGACAAGAATGGAGAAAGGAACACTTGAGTCTCATTATTTATGGTTTAATCCTTTAGGTCTATTGACCAACTATGTAGTTGATATTTTGGAAAAGGGAGTCATGTGTTTAACTCTGAAATTGTAATTGTTTGGATTCAGGCTTGATAAAGCTTATCTGTTTTTAATATTTGTACTATAAGGCAAACAGCGTGAGAAAAGTGAGTTCAAGGAAGAAGATATGGTGCCGAATTAGACAAAGAATGCCACAGGAAATGTTTAATGAAAATTTAATAGGTGTTTTAGAAAAGAGAGGACCACATTCTAATATTTGATTGTTATCCCATCTGTATAATGAAACTATTATAACCCAGATGCTTTACAGTATTCATACAAATGGAGAAGCTAATGAGCTAGATTTTTCTGTCAATGGCCTTATATTTTCCAGACCTGCCGGGACTAAGAGATGTTGCAGCTACAGGCATATGCTATGAATAGTAAACTGGTGTCTTTCATGGTTGAACAAATTCTGCAGAAAATAAACTTGAAAGTGTAGAATCAGATTTGTGTCCTCAAATGAAAGTCAGGAATATCACAATTGTCATTCTTTGTTACATATTTAGTAAGTAGAAATAGTTTTGAAAAATGTGTATGCAATTGTTGTAGGGTCTGTCAGTGTTATGTAATGGGAGCCCCTTTTTTCATTCATAGCGAAGTATGATTAGTTTGATTACTTGAATTTCTCCAATTTGCACTGACATCTTTCCAATTATTTTCCCTATATCATTTTCCCCTAAAATCTTAATTTATCCTACCTCCAACAATAAAAATACAAAGTATAATTACTGAGATATATTACTTTAAAACAATAAGATTTTTCATGGTGCTACTTGAAACAAATTTCATTATTTAAGCACATGTATTATCTGTGTTTATTTAACTTGGGCATTGAAAAACTCACCTCCTTGGGGCACCTGGGTGGCTCAGTCGTTAAGTGTCTGCCTTCCGCTCAGGTCATGATTCCAGGATCCTGGGATCAAGCCCAACATCAGGCTCCCTGCTGGGCGGGAAGCCTGCTTTTCCCTCTCCTACTCCCCCTGCTTGTGTTCCTGTTCTCGCTATCTCTCTCTCTCTCTGTCAAATAAAGAAATGAAATCTTAAAAAACAAACAAACAAACAAAAAAACAACTCACCTCCTTATTTCTTTAGAACGATAAGTTGGTTTCACCTTAATTTTCAGTCAAACTCAGGGAATTATAATTTATGAGTAACTGTGGCCGATAACATTTTTTTAAATCAAAATTTCACTTTCTTTCACTCTTCTCCCTCTGGGGAAGAGAATACTTCCCTAGCTCATTGATTTGGGGCTTCTCCATGTGACTAGCTCCAGCTGACAGAATAAGATAGAAGTGACACTGTGCTGGTTCTACGACTAGGCATTAAGACTAAAAGTTTATGTTCATCTCTGTGGGAGCTTCTTACTACTGTCAAGAAAACACTCTCTAGAGTTGCTGCCCCTCCAACCTGGACACCAGGGTAGGACATGCAAAGGAAAATCCCTCTGACTCATTGCAGACCTGCATTTGAAGCAGATCTTCTGTTTCTAGTCCACATACTTGTAAAGTATAAACACTTATGCTTTATGCAAATTAGTATTGAGGTGATGAAAACAGCACTGTGGTGAAAATGGTTAACTAGCACAGTAACTACCTGCAAACATAGGAGGAAATATAACTTGGCAGAAAGTATTCAGGAATAGTAACTGAAATATTATAAATATTCCAGAAAAAAAAAAAAACTTAACTTACAAGGTATTTTGTTAAATAATACCTTTATATAACACCTAGTACTTCATCCATGATGTGCAAGTTGTAGAATTTTATATTGGTACTTGTTACAACCGTATACTTATGATGAGTAGTGAAAATATTTTGGAATCATTCAAAAGCAGACTTAATATTTATAAAACCATTTGTTATTAATCTTATTAACAATGTGTATTTTTTTTAAAGATTTTATTTATTTATTCATGAGAGACAGAGAGAGAGAGAGGCAGAGGGAGAAGCCGGCTCCCAAGGAGCAGAGAGCCCGATGCGGGACTCGATCCCAGGACCCTGGGATCATGACCTGAGCTGAAGGCAGACGCTTAACCATCTGAGCCACCCAGGCGCCCCTAACAATGTGTATTTTTAACATGTAAAATTTTGTTAATAGAAAATTATTGAAATAATAAATGATTCCAGTGGTGTATAGTGAAAAAATTGGTCTTGCCCAAAAGCAGCTTGGCATTTGCTCTTAGTTTGGGAGAAGTAATCTCTGTACCCTTGAAATGGCATTCCTTCTAAATTTGTGGTTATTCTGGTATAATCATATACCATCTTTTATAAAATATTTACTAAAGACTTTTTAGTCAGTTGAAAATTTAAAGAGCTATACATCTTAATTTTATGCTCTTATATTGAAATAATAATCTTTGGTTTATATCTGTGACTCCTTGTTTTCTTTTTACATTCTTTTATTAACCTTTTTCATAATTCTTAAAAATCATGTGTCATTGGATTTTCTTGTTTAAATGAATTTGAGAAGCATTATTTATTCAAAGTATGACTTGTTTTTATTTTGTTAAAAAATACTCGGTTCTTTTTGCTCTTCTTATTCCCTTTATGATTTTCTTTCAAAGATAAACTCTAAAAAGCATTTCTGATATTACAAAATAACTCTTTTAGGTTTTGATTTGAATTTTATTAAGTTTATACGTTGAAGTACTTTCGGTCCTTCCACCTAAAAGTAGTGTATTTTACCATTTATATGATTACAAATAACTGTGTTCCTTTCTTCTGATGACTCAAATATGTTTCTTATTAATATTATTCCCATGTATTTGTTGCTTTTCAGTAGACTTTCTGGAAATTTATTCAATATTGAACAATTATTTATCTCTTGCTTAACATGTGCCAGGTACTCCACTAGATATTTGACATACTTTGTTAACCTTACATAAAAACATTAATTCAAGTAAGATAAAGGTGTACACATTATATCATGACAACGTATCACCACTTTCAATTTTTGAAATACTTTCATTGAAATGTGAAGTATTAATTGAATGTTATTTTTTCTGAACCTGGCTTTCTCTGAAGAAACATATTTCTCAGAAGCCTTCTAAAGCATGGCTCTTTTCCCAAATGTCCATCGATTGATGAATGGATAAAGAAAATGTGATATATATATATATATATATATATATATATACACACACACATATAATATACATAATGGAATATTACTCAGCTATAAAAATAATGAAATCTTGCTATTTGCAACAACATGGATGGAGCTAGAGAGTATTATGCTAAGAAAAATAAGTCAGTCAGAGAAACACAAATACCATACGATCTCACTCATATGTGGAATTTAAGAAACAAAACAAATGAGCAAAGGAAAATAAAAAGAGAGGGAGACAAACCAAGAAACAGGTTCTTAATTATAGAGAATACACTGATGGTTACTAAGAGGGCGGTGGGGGGAGGGGATGGGAGAAACAGGGGATAGGGATTAGAGTACAAAAAATAAACCGTAAATGGCTGCAAGAAAAACAAAACAAAAAATCAAGTTGTCTGTATAAATCAAGACTGTGATATTATTTCTCTTCTATTAAGAAATAGAAATCTTTTAATATAATAACATACCAGTTAACAGAGACTGTAGCCTTTATCCATGCAGATCTATATACTCTACAGTCCTTCCTGCTTGGCCCTTTGGTGGTATATATGATCAAAAAGCTTTAGAAATGGTTTCTGTTTGACACAGAAGTTTCAATTCTCATTTCTGGAAATTTATACCAAATAAATAATTAGGTACAATATAGTAATTATAAGAATGTTGATTTGCATATGAAAAATCTTAACTGCTCAAAATAAAGATTTGGTTAAACAATAAAAAAATAATAAGGCGTGGCTCTTTTCTCTCACATTGGTGTATGACAGGATCAGCTAGGTGCCATCCTTGATTCTTATTGCTGGTTCTACACATTAACACTTTGGCCTTAAATTATGTCACTGACCATTTTTTTTTTTTTACTAAATACATCCTTGGCATCCGTTTCATTCCCCATAAACTCTTAATATTTTTCACTGCTATATTTCTTAGTGGTTCAATAACTACATAGACTTTTTCTCAACATGCCATCTACACAATTCCTAAAACTTCTGCCCACCAATGATTTTAACCCTAATTTTTTTTTTATTTGCTCATAAGACTTTGTTTTGGACAATAAAAATCTATTCTTTGTATCAGTCAGGGTCCTGATAGGCATAAGGCCCATTAAATTTAACATAATTCATGGGTGATTTATTTATTACATGGCTATTTGAAAAGATATGGGAAGGGAATAGAGGAATCTGAATCATAATGCAATAACATGAGGTTAGTAGGGACAGAGTTATATTATTCCTATGTCCCTAGGGATGAACCTAAACTGAAAGGGTATTATGTAGAGAAGACTAGCTAAAGAGGAGCAGTGGTCTTGGATTGAGGAACAGTGCCAGTCTAAAAGATCTCACAGAGAAAAGTCTGTAGAGGATATATCTTGATCTTTTTGTCCCCTCCACTGTGATTTTATGTTTTGGTTTCTCATTGGCTGGACCTAACCTGTCTTCATAGAGTGTGGTGACTATGGTCCATAGAGGTGAGTCTCCTGGGGAAGAGATAAGCATGAAGAATAGAGAGTAGTAGATCAGGAGAGGCAAAGAGAATAAATATGCCTCAAATTCCATAATTTCAATTTAAGTAATTTTACTGTATATTTTTCTATCCCACTTTTATAAAATTCCAATTCCAATGTTTTAAGTCTAGCACCTAAAATCCAATGATTCTACAATCACCAACTTTTTCTCAATCTATGCATGTCTAAATTTACTTCGCCCCCATTAGATTCCATTGTCAATCATAATATTCACAACCTTGCATATTTCAACAATTGATTTGCCTTTCACTTTCTGTTTTGAAGTAAACTGGCAAACTCCAACCCTGGTTAAGTCTAAATCTCCATTTACTCTGTCTAGCTGTATGTAGTAATAAGAAATCACACAATTATGATGACCAAATATATCATTAGTGCTTCTTAGCAACTGTATTGGTTTCCTAGGGTTACTGTAACAAACTAGCACAGACTTGGTGGCTTAAAACAACAAAAATTCATTCTTTCACAGTTTTGGAGTCAGGTACTCCAAAATCAAGGTATTTTCAGAGTTGATTTGTTTTGGGGGGCTCAGAGAGAGAATGTGTTCCATACCTATTTCCTAGCTTCTGGTAGTTGCTGGAAATTCTTAAATTCCTTGGCTCCATAGTAACTAAATCCAATCTCTGCCTCCATCATCATGTGATGTTTTTCTTTGTGTCTATTTCTTTGTCCAAGTTTCCCTCTTCTTTATTTTTTAAGATTTTATTTATTTATTAAAGAGAGAGAGAGAGCATAAGCAGGGGGAACGGCAGACAGAGGTAGAGGGAAAAGCAGGCTTCCTTGCTCTATGTGGGGCTCCATCTCAGGACCCTGGGATCACGACCTGAACTGAAGGAAGACGCTTAACTAACTGAGCCACCCAGACACCCCAAGTTTCCCTCTTCTTATAAGGAGTATAGCCTTATTGGATTAAAGACCTCCCTAATCCAGGATAACCTTATTTTAACTTGATTAAATCTGCATTAAAAACAAACAAATAAACAAAAGAAACCTATTTCCAAATAAGGTCACATTCATAGGTTCTGGAGGATATGGACTTCTGTGGGACATTATTCAACCCAGTACAGCACCATACAACTTTTCCTAAGGGCAGTAATTCGGTCACTTTTCTAAATTATTATTTCACTCTTTCTCTTCTTGCTTATTTTTTTTCTCCCAGATAATGACCATGGTATGTATTTAAATGGGAAAATATAAACATAGAAGAAATTCTTACATGTTACCATTACTACGTCTATTGATAATTTGCCTCTTAACCCTTATATTCTGCCTTCCCTGAACAGACTGCCTCAGCTTCCATCTAAATTAAGCCTAACCACTTACTCGACATTTTTACATAAGGGGGTTCGTAAACTAAGTTTTTCTTTCTTGAAAATGCTTTTCTTTTACTGTCATTTTAAAGGATAATCTCATCCTTAAATGAATACATACTAAGAGTTATTTTCTTTCACCTCATTAAAGTGTATGCACTCATCTTCTGGAAAGTCTTGACAAGAATGGAAAACTTTGTGAAATATCATATATTGCCAGTGAGCAAGTGAATTGCTACAACTTTGCAAATCTATTTGACATCAGCTATTAGAATTAAAGATTTGCATCCTCAAGATATGTAGATATGCAACAAAAGAAACATAGAATAACTTCTTTTTAAAAAATATTTACTTATTTACTTTAGAGAGAGAGAGTGTGTGTGAGCAGGAGGGGCAGAGGGAGAAAGAGAATCTCAGGCAGACTCCCCATTGAGTGCAGAGTCCTATGCAGGGCTCGATCCCACGACCCTGAGATCATGACCTGAGCTGAAACCAAGAGCCAGTCACTCAACTGACTGAGCCACCCAGGCACCTGTAAAGTAACTTCTAATTTTACATAGAATCATTATCCATGATCAAAATATGGAAACAATCCAAGTGACCTTGAACAGTAAATGGATATATATATATATATATATATATATATATATATATATATAT
>NC_058404.1:67169205-67288383 GCF_002201575.2 Neomonachus schauinslandi | reverse complement strand
ATATATATATATATATATATATATATATATATATATATATATTTGTATTATTTCCCCCAATTATCTATTGACCCTTTCTCTGAGGAGGGAACACATACACTCCGCACTTGACCTTAGGCATGGACATGTGAATTGCTTGCAAATGGAAGTGGAAAGAAACAGACATGTGCCATCAAAGTTTCATGAGGCATGTGGTTCTTCTATTTTTTTTTCCCCATTATTATGAGAATAAAATATCTGAGATAGGGCCTGTTCTTTCAGCCTGTAATGTAGAGGCCACAGAAAGCAGGATTAAAGGGAAAAAAATACGTAACTGTTGTAATGTACAGATATTTGGAGGTTGCTTCACTAAGTATCTCTCTTACTCCCAGGCAGAAGCAGGTTAACACCAGATATTAGATATTCTTTTTTTTTTTTTTTTTTTTTTTTTAAAGATTTTATTTATTTTATTTGACAGAGAGAATGAGAGAGAGAGCACATGAGAGGGGGGAGGGCCAGAGGGAGAAGCAGACTCCCTGCCGAGCAGGGAGCCCGATGCGGGACTCGATCCAGGGACTCCAGGATCATGACCTGAGCCGAAGGCAGTCGCTTAACCAACTGAGCCACCCAGGCGCCCCAGATATTAGATATTCTTTAACACCACATATTAGAAGACCCAAATAAGAAAACAAACAAAAACAAAAACATGATATTTTGGAAAAACCTATAACAACTTTGTTACTTAGAATCTATTGCTTACTCCTGGCACAGTGTAACCCATAACTCTAAACACCAGCCATAATGACTAACAGAGATCAGTGCTTCAAACTAAAGACGACTATTTCTGAATACTATAAATGTATGTGGTTTGCATATCTGCCACCATAAAAGTCAAGCATTGCTTTGGATTGAGGAGACATTTGAATGGCAGAAGTGTGTAAGTAAGAGCAAAACCAAAATAATCCACTTGCGAAGATTTGCCTCTCAGATACTGAAATGCAAAGAAGTAAAATTTTCTGTCAGTGACAAACATCCATTTCCTATCTTTTCTTCATGTTTTATTTGTGGTTCTGAAGTAAGTCAAAAATTAGCATAATATTGAAAAGTATTACACAGATCCTAAGGAACTTTTGCAATATTATGATTAATAGTGCTTTTAAATTTATAATTATATAGTTCTGAATGTAACATACATTACGTTTTTTTCTATATACTTATAAATTACCATTGAATTAACTGTCACCACATATTTGTGAAAATTTGTTATTTTCTACTTCACCTTTTTCATATCTTTCTATCATCTATCTTCTATCTATCATCTATTTATCATCAATCATCTATCTACCTATGATGTATCATTTATCTATGTAACAATACACTTGTCATAATAGTGGTGGTCAAGGAGTGAGAGGAGACAGAGTTTTGGGATCAATATATTCTTGAGTATGACTTACTAGTATTTGCCACTAATTTCCATGTTGATCAATTCATTCAAAAATTTATTTGGCAATTATGGAGTGACTACCAATTATATTCCAGCCACTTTCTTAGGACCCTGAGAAAATGATGCAAGCAAGAACCACATAGTATATGTTTGTGGGGGCAGGCTGAAGATATTAACAAAAAATCCACTACATAATTTTAGTTGTAATATTTATAAAGAAGGGAAAATCTAATCTTGTTTTGTGGAATCTGGGAAGGTCTCGTTGAGTGAGAGACACGTAAGCTGAGGCAAGAAGGCTATTAAGGAGTTAACCAGGTAATGTAGCAGGAAGAGAGTTCAAAGCAGAAGAATTGGCATTTGCGGGGCACCTGGGTGGCTCAGCCATTAAGCGTCTGCCTTCGGCTTGGGTCTTGGTCCCAGGGTCCTGGGATCGAGCTCCACATCAGGCTCCCTGCTCGGCGAGAAGCCTGCTTCTCCCTCTCCCACTCCCCCTGCTTGTGTTCTCTCCCTCACTGTGTCTCTCTCTGTCAAATAAATAAAATCTTAAAAAAAAAAAAAGAATTGGCATTTGCAAAGGACAGGAAACCTAGAGGAGATCTTAGGAAGTTAAGGGAAAATGCATGCCTGTAGCAGAGGTTTGTCTATATTTATTTTATGTGGCTATAAAATTAATAAAATTTAGACATCATTGTCATACTAGCTTTGCAAAATGAACTAGATTCATCTACATCATTTTCTCCATGCAAGTGTCTCAGAGAAATTTAGGTAGCAAAGAGATTATGTGTTTTATTTATATTTGGTAAGATATTTATAAAGCTATTTAGGCTTTTGGCTAATTCTGAAAGGTAATTCTATTATATTATTCCATTTTTTTCAAAACTTCATATCCATTTATACTATCTACTGATTTTTGAATTTCATTTTGTGAATTTCATTTTTTTCTCAACAGAAAATACTTATTTCATTAAAATTTTAAAGCAGCATATTTTCCAATTATTTACTATCCCTTATTCTATTTTACATGTATTTTCTTTTTTATTTCTTTTTTTTATTTATTTGATTAGATTTCTGAAAGATGTTTCACTAATCATATCTCTGAGCAGTGGTGTGACCAGGTCAAGCAATTATAATATTCCAAAAACTTGTCAAATTCTAGATTCCAAAGGGTGTTGCTGGTAGTTTATGGATTTAATTTATATCAACAGCTGTGGCACGCATTCTTATTTTTCTCACTGTTGTGTCATGTGGATCTATGTAAACCTGAGACCTTCCTTTGCCCTGTTTTACTTCACTTTTTATAACAGAAACTCTAGGATATAGTACCTCTCAATTATGGAGGTGTTGAGCCAGGAGGCAAGCGACCGTCACAAATGATTCCTACTGTCTCTGATGTAGCTGATAACATGCTTGCCTGGCAAGCAAGATCCTCTTAACTGTTTTCTGGATTTCCCACAAAGGGTATCAGTCTTCCTATTTTTGAATTAGTATCTTTCGTTGAAAGAGAGTCTGGGGCTTCTTATTCCACCATCTCTCTGATATAATCCCCAATTAATAGCTATTATTCACTCAGACTTTGCATGTTATATATATAGTTTTTGTGGTTAATACAATTTGGAGGAAAATGTAGACTGCATATGTAGCTATATGTAAAGAGAGAGAAAGAGAGAAAGGGAGAGAGAAAATCTGGTAAATCAAGGCAGAATTCTTTTAGTATCCATGCCAGCTGGTTAGAGATCAGGGAGCTTTTAGTTCTAGAGAATAACTGCAGGGCTCACTATGACCCCATAAAGTTGGCAGAAAAGAACATTTTAATTTATGAATGTAAACACCTCATGTGTTTCAAGGAATGTCATAACTTGAACTTAAAACAAGAGGACTAAGAACAAGTCCTTCACTGGTAGATCAGAGCCTAAGATTGTAATATATTCTCTGATCAGGAATATTTCAATTATGGGCATGGAAAGCCTACAGATTAACATTTTATTGTATCTGTGGTTAAGGGTAACTCTCAGATTTTGCCATAGTTACAACCAATATAGGTTTGGTTCCCAATTTTCAGACTGAAACATAAAATTTTAAAGTTTATTTAACCAGAAATATATGAAGAAATGCAGATTTGTTAAGAAGTTACAAACCATAAAGTAAAATAATTATAGTAATTTTTTTGACTTATAAAGAACACAGATTTTAGTTGAATTTTGAGCTCCTCAGTCACATCTTTCACTTATTGTGATCTGGGAGGCAAAATGGAGCACAGGAATTGAAAATTATATCCTATTTTATTATTATTATTATTATTATTATTATTAAAGATTTTATTTATTTATTTGACAGAGAGAGACACAGTGAGAGAGGGAACACAAGCAGGGAGAGTGGGAGAGGGAGAAGCAGGCTTCCCGCAGAGCGGGGAGCCTGATGTGGGGCTCGATCCCAGGACCCTGGGATCATGACCTGAGCCGAAGGCAGACGCTTAACAACTGAGCCACCTAGGCACTGCAAAATTATATCCTACTTTAATCTCATCTCACTGTTTGCTGCAAAACTTTATTAAGATCTCTAAATGTAATGTTTCTACTTCAAAGTTTAGGCAGATTTTAATGGTATAACAGAATGTGGTCTATCAACCAATTGCATCTGTGATGAGAACCACAGGGATTATTATTTTTAATGAAATATTTTCATCTTTGAACCAGCCATCTCAACTGTGGGTTGCAATGGGCAGGGGGGGGGGGGGGCAGGCCCTAAAATTTGAAATCAAAAAGTTCCCTAGATGAGAACCTCAATTTGGTGCATAGGGAATGCATCTTGGTCTCTGAAGTGAGTTGTAGTTAGGACTCAGGTCCTCCTGGTCAGCCATGCTCTTACACATAGCTGCACTCCTAGGCCAAGTGTCTTCATTTGGAGACCTCTTCATTTGGGGCCTTTGGCTGAGGCCTACCTCTGGTGCCTCTGATGAGATCTCTTTATTGGAGAGGGGGTTGTCTTGAAGATACTTCTCCACTCTGACTCAGTTATTCAGTACTTTTTCCCTCCTAGACCTTCCTCCTTCCCCCAGTCCACGGGTCCATAAAACTGCAGAACCTTTTGTTCAGGGCTTCCTCTGCAGTGAGATGGCCCCTACCTGTGTCATTCAGTGTGGAGAGGGGAGGGAATCGGGGCTTTCTCTGGCTTAGCCTCCTGCTGGGAATGGACAGCAATTCCTGTACAGAGGAATGAACGATGACTCCAAACTTTGCCGTGGAAGAAAGGAGAAGGCAAGGGGGTCAACGCTCAGAGACGAAGACCTTTGCTCTTCTTTGCTCCCACTTTTATTGGTCCTTCAGCATAATCACAAGTCCTTATCACTGTTTCTCAAGCACGTGATGTGTGACAAGGGGTCTTACTGGAACTAGGAGGATCAGTTTACCAGAAAGATATAATATGCTAATCTGCGTGTTCTACCTTTCTGCTAATCATAGCCTAAGGGACAATGCATAGCTCTCTTAGATCACAGGGTGGCTGTTCTGGCTAGGAAAGCTTCAGGAAGGCAACTCCCCGCGGCATTCCAATGGCAGAGTGGTCACACAGGTCTCTGCATTCCAAAGGCCTACACCCTCCTCTGAAACCTTCTCTGTCCCCAGCGGCCTGTGTTACATTCTAGCAAGCCAGATATTATGGCTGATTTCATGCTCTACATTAACCCCAACAGCCTCCTTCTTATATATACTATCAAAGTGAGTGATTAAAGTCTGGATGGTTACTTTCGTATTGGCTTGTTGTCTTAACGGGACACTGTAATACCTGGCAGCTCAGTTCTCTTGAATTTAGTTAAGCTTCTGACACTATACATTAAAAAGAGAGGTATCCTAGAGATAATGAGGGAATGTCATAATGATAAAAGAACCAATTCTCTGTGAAGAAATCACTATTCTACATCTTTAAGCATATAATCTATGAAAAGCAAAAACTGACAACTTAAAAGACAGTGGGTATTACCCACATACCTTTTTTAATAGCTAATAGAACAGATAAAACATCTAAGGATACAATGCTTTTAAAGAACATAATTAACCAACTTTACCTAACTTAACATAAATGAAACACACTACAAATCAATTTTGAAAGTTATCTGGCACTAATAACTACAGCTCAATGTATGTATATCCTATGACCTCACTATTCTACTTCTAAGAAAATACTCTAGAATATGTATATTTTTTCACCAAGGACATTCATTAGAATGTTCATAAATTTATAATAGCAAGAACCTGGAAACTACGCAATGCTTATCAAGAGTAGTATGGATTGGGGTGCCTGGGTGGCTCAGTCGTTGTGCATCTGCCTTCGGCTCAGGTCATGATCCCAGGGTCCTGAGATCGGGCCCCACATCCTGCTCCCTGCTCAGCAGGAAGCCTGCTTCTCCCTCACCCACTCCCCCGCTTGTGTTCCATCTCTCGCTGTATCTCTCTCTGTCAAATAAATAAATAAAATCTTTAAAAAAAAGAGTTGTGTGGATACATGATTGCAATATATATTTACCCAATCAATTACACAATATATATTTACCCAATCAACAAAGAAAATAAATTAACTACAGCCACTCAGCAATTTGGATAACTTACAAATATGATGTTGAGTAAAAGAGGGCAGATACTGAAGCTCATATACTGTATAATTTTATTGATATAAAGATAAAAAAACTGGAAGAAAAGTCTGGATAGCAGTTATACTTTAGTGGAAGACACTAAAGGGGGCACTGTGTGGGCCACTATTCTTGATCTATGCACAGGTTGCAGATGAAAAAAATTGAGCTCTTGAAAATACTTTTTTTTTGGATGCATGTTATACTTTAATGAAAATTTCAAAAACGGCAGTGTTGGAGTTTAGGATTTAGAAATAAGTTAGGAATAATCACAGAAGAAAAGATATTGTATAGCCCTTACTATCTATGTGAAGTCCCTAGAATGGGACTTTAATCTTTCAGTGAGAGCAGAGTATGCACTGGATACAGACACCACAAATTGTATTTCTACTGCCATCAATAAAGTGCTTTTGACAATAAAAGTTGCTGATATAATCACTGCTATCCCTGCATCCAGAAAATTAATGCAGTTGCCACTGTTATACTCTACCCCTTCCTTCCTACCAGTTTCAACTAGAAATAGATTACTCAAACAACCCTTAGTTCTTCATGTCCCTGGGTTCTGATTCAAACTGCTGGCAGATGATTCATAGCCCACATTGCATCTTTAAAGGAATCTCGGACACTAAGTTCAGAGCTTCTGGGTAGAAAGATAATTGCTATCTATAATTGCTATCCAGTGTGTTTTGCACATGCATTTACACATGCCTCATGAAGAGGGAACTTGTCCAGAATTAGGAACTGGGGGCAAAGGGGGTATTAAATGGTGAGTTTCATACCTTAATGCATTTGTTCCAGATTGTTCTATTTCAGTTTAGTTACTCTGAGACCATATTTCTTAGAACTCCCTACTGCATATATTCCTAAATTAGAGTTCACTAAAAATGAAGTTGAGGAAGATTTAGGGGGTGGAAAGAAGCAACAACAACTATACTTTATTGGTTAGAGGTGGTGAGAGACAGATCCTCAGGTCACAAAGAAGTGCTAATTATGAAGAGCCAAAAACTTTCTACAGGCTTTTACCCTGGCTTCTCTAGCAATCAACTACTCTACTTGAACATTCCTAGCTTCCAGATTTACCAGCAAACTCGGAAAGCTAGTTCAGTTGTACCAGGGTAGAAGATTATATTATCAAAATGAGCTAATGTTATGATGTACATTGATTAAGACCTTGATCAAATTTTTTCATATATGAAATATTTTATATTTAGTAAGTAATAATAATCTTTAAAATATTTTAAATGATTTATAAAGGATTTTTAGGGCAGTGAAAATACTCTATATGATACTATAATGGTGGATATGTATCATTATATAATTGTCCAAATCAATAGATTATACAGCACCAAAATTGAACCCTGATATAAACTATGGACTTGGGGTGATAATGGTATGTTAATGTAGGTTCATTAATTATAAAAAATGTACTCCTCTGACAGGGAGTGTTGATAATGGGGGAGTTATATGTGTGTGGGGGCAGGGCCCTAATACATACTATGTACTTGAGGTGATAATAGAATGTTAATGTAGGTTCATCAAATGTAAGAAATGTACTCCTCTGACAGGGGGTGTTGATAATGGGGGAGCTATATGTGTGTGAGGGGAGGGCAGTATGGGAAATCTTTGTACCTTCCCCTCAATTTTACTATAAACCTAAAACTGCTGTAGGAAACAAAGTCTTAAAAAGTAACTTTTTTTTTTTAAAGATTTTATTTATTTATTTGAGACAGAGAGAATGAGAGAGACAGAGAGCACATGAGAGGGGGGAGGGTCAGAGGGAGAAGCAGGCTCCCTGCCGAGCAGGGAGCCCGATGCGGGACTCGATCCCGGGACTCCAGGATCATGACCTGAGCCGAAGGCAGTCGCTTAACCAACTGAGCCACCCAGGCGCCTCAAAAAGTAACTTTTGACAGGTTTAAAAATCAATCTTCCTTCTAAACATAAGTAGTTCACAAAAAATAGGTTAGTAGTTAAATTATCATCTGTTAAATTTAATGAGTTCTTAACTTTCTAACCATAAAAAATGTTCAAATACTTGCTATCTCAAAAAATAATGAATAAATATGAATTAAAATTAACACAGAAGAATTTGTAAATGAATTTCATGTGGGGAACATTTATAGAATAACTGTTTTCCCTCTCTAAAGGTGGTGATCAATATTTAAGATATTTAAAAATTTATAATACATAAAATGTGCAGAGTATGTTTATCTTCAGTTGTCATATCCATTACAAAAACATTATATTAAACCTTTATTTAAGCTGATTCTATAAATAAATGTATCCCTTAACTTTTTGCAATGTTCCCCTGCAGCTTCTTTATAACTTCCTGAAAATGTGGTCACAGCATATGACATTTACCTGAGGGCAATAGTTCTATTCCATTTTACAGCTACAGCTTAAGTGTCAGAAGGTGAATATAGAATCATAAAGCATTTCTCATCCAAAAAAGAAAGGTCAAATTTATGATCCAATGTAAATCCTCAATCAATTGGAAATACCAAGAAATGCACTCCTTACATATGGGCCATTTTTTTAACCTGGAGAGCAAAACAACACTATGTTAAAGGATCAAAAATATTTGGTGAGGTTATGTGGACCTTAAAATATAACTTCTGGTTTTGATAAAGACTGCATATGATCAATAACATTTTTGTATTTTTGGAATGAGTTTATTACTCAATTTTCTTTATTATTTTTGTGCATGTTGGTGTAATTAATCATTTTCAAGGTTTCAAATGATTGAAATACTAAACCACTTAGTTTTATTACCTCCTTAAGTTCTACTTACATGTGTAATATATCAGAATAGTATTGTTATTTCCTTAAATACTATGAAATTGACATAAACATTGTTTTGCAGATCAAAATAGTTTTGCTTTGATAATGTAAGCAATCACTACCTAACAGAGACAATGCATTATGAGGTATTGTGAGCATTACAAACTTGAATAACATATGGGCCTGACCATATTTTCATCTTAATTGATCAACAAAATATCTGTAATTGCTATCCAATGTGTTTTACACATGCATTTAAAAAAAAAAAATCTTTGGCTACTTATGGCAATGTATTATAATATGCATTGACTTATCACGGCCTCCCCATCCATTATTTTCTTTTGACTTAGAATCATGTACATACCCTTGAAGGAGAGAGAATCATAAAGCATTTCTTGAAGGGGAGAGAAGATCGACAAAGGGGTGATTTTTTTCTTGAAAAAAGAAACTTATGAGGTTTCATAAGGACAGCATTTATGTTAAAAGAAGATTGTGTGTTGTTTTCTAAATTCATTGAGTATTTAAGAATACCCCACTTCTGAAACGTTGGAAAGAAAACAAACTAAAATTTGATAGCAGATACTTCCTAGATGAGTTTGTGACGTTGTACACATTGTATGGGATGGGGGAGACTTAAAATTTGATAAGTTCTTGGGATTGAGGTACAAACAGCAAACAAAATATAGTCCCTATGGCTTCAAAACCTCACACAGTCTCTGAAACGCCAGAAGCACTATTTATTTCTTCCCTTTTGCCTGATTGCACACTGTCCCCAGATGATGTTGTGTGTGGTATAAATTAGACAGACAGTTTATTGAATCTGCTTTTAGTCCATCTTCTATAACACACAAGGCATCACTTTCAAGGTGTCACTTCAGAGAAATAAAGGCAGACTAGAGCAATATTTTAAGTCTGACTGGATAAAATATGGTTTGGAAAACTGCAAGTGCAATATTATTGGAATAGCTCAGCAAGATACACAGCACATTGGATGCAATTTTAACTGTGATTATTGAGTCAGTTTCTTGTATTTGCATAAAATCAGGTGGAATAGATACATATCACTCATGAAAAAATTAAGGGTTCAGCATAAATGTATTCCATTCAGTTTATGTTTTGCCCTCACTACCATCACTATTTACAAATCATGACATATGTGGATCTCTGAATTTTTGCTGCATCATGGAGCCAGAAGAAACTCAAATAATGGTGAGTTTGGAATAACCGACTCATCCTGTGTAGTTGATGATTATTATGAGACAGGCTACATATAATCTACATTTATAAGTAGACAGTTTCAAAATTACCTTTAGGAGGAATGGGTCTGAAAAACTTGCATATCCAGTCATAGCAGGTAACATTTCCCTAGAGGCAGAGATTGTAGGAAGAGTAAGTAAGTGATTGTCTAAATTTTTATAAAAGTACTGGGAGTTATATAACCATGGACCTAGTGTTTAAGATACTCAGACCAGGGGGCGCCTGGGTGGCTCAGTTGGTTAAGCGACTGCCTTCGGCTCAGGTCATGATCCTGGAGTCCCGGGATCGAGTCCCGGGATCGAGTCCCGCATCGGGCTCCCTGCTTGGCAGGGAGTCTGCTCCTCCCTCTGACCCTCCTCCCTCTCATGCTCTCTGTCTCTCATTCTCTCTCTCGCAAATAAATTAAAAAAAAAAAAAAAGAAAGAAAAAAAAAAAAAAGATACTCAGACCAGGAAAAGAGAAGTTATTTTTAATAAATTATACTGCATTTTGAGAATAAACATCTCCTTGTAGCTTAGCTTAGATTTCCTTCCAGAAAACCTGAGATAAAGAAAAATAATATGAAATGGAGAGAAGGGAGATCAGTGTGATTGCATTGTAAGATAAACCTTCTCTTTATCGGCCTTTATTAATAACTAATTAGGCACCTACCCATGGACAAAAGTGCCTCTGTGGGAGTTGTGGGACCCAACACCATATACCAAGCAACCAGGAGGAGTCTTGCACACCTGTGCATCTGGTAATAGGCAGATAGACCTTGGTGTGGGCTGCAAAACTTGCCTCATCCCATCTCAGCCATGGTCAGGAAAGACCTGGAGAATGCTAACTCGGGCAGAAGCCCATCGATAAGAAAGAGTTTGTAGAAATCCAACCTTTCAAAGGAAATATTACAGCACACTATTGGAGGAAATAAATAAATACACATGCACACACACACACACACACACACACTTAAGATGCATTGGAGATGGTAAGAGGAACTTTGCCAGTGGGCACTATCTACAAGGTGACATTGTATGGAACAGCATTAGCTGGTGGTAACCTTGTTTTTGATTTTTTTCTTCTCTGAATTACTAAAGGAAAAGGAGACCCAAAGGGAGGGATGATGGCTGAGTTTCCTCTTAGAAAAGAGTGCTCAACAATCTGGAACTCTGTGTGTTTGTGTAGGTGATATGCACCAAACTTAGCAGTCCTGCTGATGTTACGTTGCAAACAAACCTATCTTCTCCTTTGTGTAGATAAATATAGGGTAGGGTGGTGTGATTGTTTCTCAGAGACAGATAAATGAGATACAAAATTGGGTTCATTTTCTAGGGCCAGCAATTTCCTACACTGTGCCATTAACAAGTAGGCTGGAAAGGTTGTTATTATCAGACCCCGTTTGGCCCTGCTATCCTTATGGGACTTCAGGTCTGTCTGACAATCATGATTTCCAGGTTTCTTCATCTTCTTTTGCCCTGGTCAGACCCTGAATGGCTTCTGACACCCCACAAACTCTGCCTTCAGGGGAATTGGCAACTCTATTTTGGAGCAGCAGGATAGACTTTGGCAGCTCAGTGTGTCCCTGGAAGTCCCCACCTGTGGCCCATTTTATGTATACAAGGCCCAGATACAGGCCAATTCCAGGGTTCCTGGCTGCCAAAGCTCACTCGCACCTGCCCTCAGCCTCTAAGACCTCCCAGCCTGTGTGAATAGCATCCCTCCCAACCCCACCAGCAGTCTCTCTTCCAACACTCCTGATGTGAAGTAGGGAAGGTTATTGGAGCCAGATCCCTTAAGGCCCTTTGTTGGGAAGACACACAGGGCCTCTCTGGGTCAGGTCTCCTGTGTGTCTCTCCTCTGAAGACTCACTGGCCCAGCCAGGATGATAAGGCAAAGGAGTTCTGGAGAGATCTGGCTTTAGGAGAATAGGCTTCCTATCTTCATTTCTTTCCTATTCCCAACCTATTACTACATGTGTAGTATCTAAATCAATGATTCCTCCAGGAATCTTCTTAGAAGGTGGATTTTTCAATGACTCATCATCTTTTCAATTTCAAACAGCAACTCATAGATTTGATAAATTCAATTTGGAGCTGTTTTGACTAAATCCTTAATTTCTGATTCTTTCATCCATCAAAACCCAAAGTGAGAATACGATCATAATTTATAAGTTTCTTGGAATTTATCTCATATAACTTGAGGTTACTTTTTTATGTCATTTTCTCCACACTGCTTCAGCTCTTTTTTGCCTCCCTTTCAGGCACCAAGAATATAATAGGGTTCTTAATACTATTAACTGAATGAATAAAAGAATAAACCGTCCATGCCTGCAATAGGCAACTGCAATCTAGTTGTTCCATCATAAAATTAGATTTTATAAATCAAGTCCATTACTTCTTCTGACTGTCCTTTTTTCAAAATGTCCTAATGATATTACTTCAAGTACATTGTCTAGCAATGTACTTGGATTTACTGTTGTCAAACCGGATAAAATTTACTACTTTTATAAGAAAATATTAATCTTCAATGTGAAGCATAAGCGAGGAGAGGAATGACACTTTATTGTCTATTCAAAATTAAAAATTTAATATCTGTATGTATGATGATTTCAAAATACCAAATACAGTGAAATTGAGTGGTTACATTGGTAATTCAAAACAGCTGCTAATAAAAAGGAAAATAAATATAGAATCACTTTCAATACTAAAATCTGTATTACTCAGAGTTCAATGTAACTGGTTTGAGGAACCAGGAGGAGATATATTTTAAGAGATTTATTGCAATAAACTGGCTTATGTGGTTATGGAGCTATCTAAAATCCACAGGGCAGACCAACAAGAAGATCAGGCTGGATCTCTTGGGCATGACCTGAAGCTACTATATATTAGCAGCAATTTTCCTTATTCAGGAAATTCTCAGCTCTTCCTTTAAAATTTTTCAACTGACTGAATCAGATTCATTCATATTATTCAGATTCATGTTCCTTCCTTAAAATCAACTGACACGTATTTTAATCACATCTACAAAATACATTCAGAGCAACGCATAGATTAGGGTTTGATTGAATCAGTGGGGACTGTAGCTTAGTCAAGTTGATACATCAAAAGACCATCACATGTATTAGGTTATATTCATTTTAGAGTTCTACCCAACAGTCCTTGATTTAAATATGATATGAACTGGCAATATTTGACCTTTTTTTTTCACTTTTATGTACTTCTTTTGGAGATGGAGTTACATTTACAAACTTAGATTGGCTTTAAAATACCTTTTGATGATTTAAAGAAATATTTCAGGTGATATTGTGATAAAAAGGCCTTATTTCTGTTAACCTGCCAAGCAATGGGGTTTTCACATATAAAAGAATCTTCTCTTGGGAAAGGTAGGAGACAAAGACTATATTGCAACCTAAACTATACTCCTAAAGCACACCAGTGCCTTTTTTACTTCCTGAACAATGCCATGATATTTCTTTTTTAATATTTCTATATTGTAACATGTTACTTTACCAAGTCAATATAGTTCTTTAAGACTAAAGTAACAGAAGGAATATATGGGGTAAATTTTGACATGAATGTGAAAGACATCCATTGTACACAATCCGATCTTTCAGAAAATAAAGAAAATCATTATTTTTTTTTCCAATAGACAACTTGAGGCTTTGAGAGAGAATATTAGTATTTCACTGTCAACAATTAATTAAGAATATGCTACCTCAGATATGTAAGTTAGTTGCAAAAAAAAAAGCAAATAGCACTTTGAAAATGTTCATAGTGTTTGCAATTTGTATCTCTTAAAATCATTAAAATAACATTTTACTTTCAATGATAGGATTCAAAAGAAAAACATAACCACATATCAAAATGTCATAAATACCTTCAAAAGTAAAATATTTAACTCAAAATAGAGCTAAACATAAAGTAATACATATATACTTGAATTATATATAAACATACACATAAAATGTACATATATATGCACATGCATATAATATGTATATTAAATATGTGTATATTACACAGAAACATGTTATTAAAGAAGGTTATATTCAATATGAAGATGGAACTTACATTTCTTGAAAGACATTATTTTTACATTTCAAATTAAACGTATATTGGAATTTCATAGAATTAGAGAAAAAAAGTCAGCCAATTAGTTAATCAATCAATACAATAGAAGAAAAGAAAAATTGAAATACATTACGTAGACCAATAAAGGAAAAGTAAATATCAAGTAGAGAATCATAGAAAAATAAATGGAGAGTTTTAAGAAAAATGTCAAAATATTGAAGAATAATGATAATTTAGTTCTCAAAAAGAGCATTTGGTTTACTTAAAATGTATTAATAACACATTACATAATAATTTCATTACAGAGAAATGATCATATAATGATTAAAAAAGACCAAAATATGTCCCCCTAAAGCAAATGCTGAACTTGAATACGAACAAATGCTATCTCAACTTTTATCCCATGGGGTAAAAACGTGAAGAAAAATGATATGTCAATCTTAAGCTTTTCTCTCCATCTCTAAGGGTGGTTGTATAGCTCTAATGCTAGAGCTATGAGTCCTAGAGTTCTCTATTCTACTAAATTGCTGAACAGTGTAGGGATGGCCAGAAATGGTAGTCTTATAACGAGCAGTAGTTAGAATGGATATAGTCCAACACATTTCAATTAGCAGGTCCATTTGTGATATTTACTCTTGATTTAATTAGGTATTTATTGAGTGTCTGCTTACATTCCAGGTATAGCACCTCGTTTGGGAACATGTAGATGAACCAAATTCACTTAGAGATTTTTAATTGCTCAGGACTAGTGAAGGAAAAGTCCACTCTCCACATATAAACAGCTAAGTATGTAATGGAAGCACAAATTTGGGTATCCTTTGGAAGAATCAGAGAGCTTCTTTTTTAAAAAAATGGAATATTGGAATATTGGAAAATGGAATATTATGCAGCCATCAAAAGGAATGAGATTTTGCCATTTGCAATGACGTGGATGGAGCTAGAGGGTGTTATGGGTGAGTGAAATAAGTCAATCAGAGAAAGACATGTATCATATGACCCCACTGATATGAGGAATTCTTAATCTCAGGAAACAAACTGAGGGTTGCTGGAGTGGGGGGTGGGGTGGGAGGGATGGGGTGGCTGGGTGATAGACACTGGGAGGGTATGTGCTATGTATGGTGAGTGCTGTGAAGTGTGCAAGACTGTTGAATCACAGATCTGTACCTCTGAAACAAATAATGCAATATATGTTAAGAAAAAAAAAGAAGAAGAAGAAGATAGCAGGAGGGGAAGAATGAAGGAGGGGAAATCGGAGGGGGAGATGAACCATGAGAGACAATGGACTCTGAAAAACAAACTGAGGGCTCTAGAGGGGAGGGGGGTGGGAGGATGGGTTAGCCTGGTGATGGGTATTAAAGAGGGCACATTCTTCATGGAGCACTGGGTGTTATGCACAAACAATGAATCATGGAACACTATATCAAAAACTAATGATGTAATGTATGGTGATTAACATAACAATAAAAAACCCAAATGTTAAATAATTCTTTATATAGAATCATTGAGAATCTCTTGTTATATATATTTTGAAATAATTTATATTCTTTGGTATTATTTTAAATGGTATTTTTATTAGTTCATTTCAAAGGTATAGATTTGCAATTGGCATTTCTATATGCATTATAAATTCAGCCATATTTGAACTTTTCTATTATTTGCAATCATTTTGTTTAGATAAAAATGTATACTATCAGTCTTTTTGCAAATAATATTTTAATATCCTCCTAGCCAATGTTTTTGCTTTTTCAAAACATTTTTTACTGTATAGGTCCCCCAATAGGAGGTGAAAAAGAAGTGATTATATTGTCATTCTTAGCTCTTTACTCATGTTGGTGGGAATAAATATGATCATGTCATATTTAGGGTGATATCACACTAAAAAGTGCCTTTTTATTCCAACTTTACTGAAATAGCGTTTTTTAATGAACTGATACATCATTTTGTCAAATATATTTATGTTTATTAAAATTATCTTTTTTATAATCTCTTTATGTGTAAATTTCATTGTACTTTAAATAATAAACCATTCTCTTCCTGAGATAAACCTAACAGAATCAAATTTTCATTTTTTTCTACTTTTTTATATAATGTTGGAGTCAGTTTGCTACAGTTTCAAGAAAATCTTCTGGTGTTAAATGACCTTGAATTATTTCTGCTTTTATAATAACTTTTTTTTTTCCTATTCTTTCTCGTTTGATAACAGGAGTATGCTGCTCACTGCCCAACCTAGGAAAATGGCATGTCTATCTAATTATTTAAGACATCTATAATCCCTCTCACCAATGTTTTATGGTTTTCACTGTAAAGATCTCACAGATACGGTGTTAAGTGTATCCCTAAGTATTAATGATGTTGATGCTCTTTCAAGTACTATTTTAAAATTTTAATTTCAATTTGTTAATTGTTAATGTACAAAAAATAAATGAATTTTTGAATATTGACACTGAATCCTGGAAACTTCATAGCAATAGATTTTTAATGCTATATTCTTTGGAATTTACTTTGAAATTATCTACAAATGTAGTGTCGTGTTATCTACCATTCATTCTTTAGTAAGATGTTCTTTAAACTCCATGTATTTGTGGTCTTTCCAAATTTTTCTTGTGGTTGAATTCAAGTTTCATAGCATTTTGGTCTGAAAATATGCATGGTATGATCTCAATCATTTTGTACTTGTGGAGTCCTGATTTGTGACCTCGTATGTAATCTCTTCTGGAGAATGTCCCAGGTGCCCTTGAAAAGAATGTGTATTCTGCTGCTTTAGGATGGAATGGTTCTGAATATATCTGTTGAGTCTCTCTAGTCCAGTGTGTCATATACTTTCCAGGGCCTGGTGCTTCATGAAGTGTCTCTGGTGTATGCTGTGTGCACTCTGGTGCTGTATTTTGGCTGTTCTTTCCCTTAGGTCAATCCTTTGCAGTTTCTCTTTGCCTGCAGTGGGGAGTGTTTGGAATCTTGGCTATAGCGTGGCGAATTTTCAGTAGGTGTGCTCTGGTCTGCTTGTTAAAAAAGACCTGATGCTACTTCCACTAGAACTGAAGGTTTGCAGAACTCGATGGTCAGTAGACATGGTGTGTGCATGAGTTTGTGCTGGTCTTCTGGGGGCAGGTCCCATTGTACTGGTTCTCAGGCACACTTGCCAGAGAAAAGCAGCACAAGCAGAGCGCAGGGGGCAGGGCTTGGTGTCTGCAGTTGAGGCCACCACTGTTGGCACTGTGCTACTTACTATAATTAGTTTATGCTAAGGACTGGAGAAGGAAAATGGTGCCAGCCATCTCCCTAGTCCCTGGAGAGGGGAATTTGGGCCTGCCACTGTCCAGGAAGCCCTCCCATAAGAGCAAAGAGTCTCCCTTTGTGTGTCCCAGGCACCCCTCATATTGCTGCCTTCACGCTGTCTGTGTCCCGGTCATCTGCCCACCTGACAGCACAGTGGCAGCTTGGGCTCTATCCCAGGCAGGCTGGCTGAGTTTTAAAACTCCAAACTTTAGGGACCTGGTGAGGTGGGGACCCACACTGGTCCTCTGGGGGAGGGTTTCATAGTGCTGGGACTGATTGGGTTTGTCCCAGAAGGGCAGTCACACCAAAGTGCAGGGGCATGGAGTTCGGAGTAAAGCAGAGCAAAAAGCCAGTGTCCAGTTAGCTGACCTCAGCAGGTGTCTCTGTGCCTATGCTGAGGAGTGGGGGAGGGAAGAGGTGCCCGCTGGCTCTTTTGTCCCCAGTGAGGCAATGCCACCTCCCCCAGATGCACTCCGAGATGGGGAAACCATTTCTCCCAGTGTGTCCCAGGGGAGCCTCAGAGCTCCATCTGCTCCTGGGCTCTCATTTTCCCAGTCAATGGCCTTGGGGAAGTGTTTTCCTTGTGCAATCCCCTGTGTGCTCTTCTCTCTCTCTCTCTCCCTCTCTCAACTTTTTTCTGTGACCAGCGCTCCCTCCTTTCTGCTGCACCCAGGATACAGTTTCTCCCCCAAACCACATCACTGCACTTCTTACCTTCTATGATGTGGCTTCTTCTTGCCCTCTAGTTGTGTAGTTTTTTTTTTTTTTTCCCCTGTCAGTTCTCAGATCAATTTTGTGGGTATTCAGAATGATTTGATATGTATCTAGCTGTTTTTGAGGGACAAGGCAAACTTAGGGTCTTCCTACTACTCCACTATCTTAGTTCCTCAACCATCCTGGTTTTTTTAATCTAATGTTGATCATACGCTCTGGGAGCAGATATTTTTCTCTTGTTTTTGATCTCAGAAGGAAATCACTTCGTATTTCACCAATATGTATAATGCTAGCTACAAGAACTTTAACTGTTTGAGGAAGTTTCCTTCTATTCTTGCTGTGTTTAAAAGTTTATTTTTTAAACTTAGCTTATGAAAAAAGGGTGATAGATCTTTTTAAGTACTATTTCTGAATGTACTGAGATGGTCATATGACTTTATTCTCTTTTATTCTGTAATTATTATGGATTGTATTGATGGATTTTCAAATGATAAATCTTATTTTCTTATTTACATTTTCTTAAGGATATTTGGAATATCTTCATTTGGTATGATGATAATTTGAGCTTTATAAAACAAGTTAAAAATACTTCCTTTTTCTCTATTATTCTAAAAGAGTTTGTATGGGAATGGTATTATTTTTTTTCCTCAAATATTTTATAGAGTTTACTACCATAGCCATCTTGGCCCAGAATTTTCTTTGTGAAGAGATTTTATTACAAATATAATTTTTTCAAGACAGCTGTTCACAGTTCTCATTTCTTTTTAAGTCAGTTTTGTTTTTTGTTTCTTTCAAGGAGTCCATCTATATGAATTGTCAAATTTATTGGAATAAAGTTGTTCATAATATTATCTTATGACTCTATTAAAGTATATGGGTCCATTGTGATATTTTCACTTTCATTATTGGTATTGTTTATTTGTATCTTGTTTGTTTTTATCTTGTTCAGACTAGCTAATAGATTATCAATTTTATTAATTAAAAAAATAACTTTTCAGGGGCACCTGGGTGGCTCAGTGGGTTAAGTGTCTGCCTTCAGCTCAGGTCATGATCCCAGGGTCCTGGGATGGAGCCCTGCATCCAGCTCCCTGCTCAGCAGGGAGCCTCTTTCTCCCTCTTCCCCTCCCCCTGCCCATGCTTTCTCTCTCTCTCTCTCTCTCTCTCTCACCCTCTCTCAAATAAATAAATAAAAATCTTTAAAGAACCTTTTCAGATCATTGATATTTTTCTTCTTTAGCTGTCCATTTTCTACATCATGTATAGGTACTAATATCTTAATTATTTTTTCAAAAATCTTTAGGGATAATTTGCTTTCTTTTTCTACTCTCAAAGGTAGATGCTATGATTCTTGATAGTCTTCTCTTCTCCTCTAACATAAGAATTTAAAGCTATAAATTTCCCTCTGAACACATATAGTTGTATCCCAGAAATTTTGATATATTATGTTCTTATTTGTATTCAATTCAAAATATTTTCTACTTTTTCACTATAGATTTCCTTTTTTCCATGAGAAGTGTGTTGTTTAATGTCCAAATGTATGAGAATTTGTCAGGTAAATTTATGTTGCTGATTTCTAATTAATTCCCTTGTGATTAGAAAGCATATTCTGTATTCTTTTAATTTATTGAGATTTTTATTGAATAATGGCTCAACATATGTTCTATGAGAGTGAAAATACCATGCATAATATTAAAAATGTATATTCTGTTGTTTTGTGTGAAATTTTCATTGACTATCTAGTAATTCAAGTCAATTGACAAAATTGTTTAAATCTTCTATATGCTTAGGTTTTTTACCTACTGTCCTACCAATTAGTGAGAGAGAAGTATTGAAATACTCAACTGTAATTGCCAATTTCTCTATTTCTTTTTTCAAATCTGTTGGTTTTGCTTCATGTATTTTGAACACTGTTATTTAGTGCAATGCTTTTAGGATGGCTATTTCTCCTTAATAAATGAATGCCTTTATTGTTATAAATATCCTTCTTTATCTCTGTCAATATATATATTTTTTCCTGAATACACATTACCTGATACTACTATAGCCTTTTCATCCTTGTTTTTACCCCTCTGTGATAAATAATATTCTTTGCTTTATTTTTAAGCAATTTATATATTTATATTTAAAGTGTGTTTCTTATAAACAGCATAAAGTGGATAATTGTTTTATTTACCTAGTCTGGCAAATTCTATTTTAGTTGGATTGTTTTGGACAGTTTATTTTTATTGTAATATTGAATACAGCTTTATTTAAATCTAACATTTTGCCTTTTGTTTTTTGCATGCCTAAGACATGATTTTTTAAAAATTTTCTTCTCCATTTTTATTAATTATCAATTCTTATGACTGTTTCATTTCTACTATTAACCATTAACTATATTTTAATTTTTACTTCTTATTCTGTGACATATAGTATTCATCTTTAACTTATCACAGTCTACCACAAATGATATCACCTTACCTCTGATATAAAATTCTTGTAGCAGTATACTTCCACATACCTTCCCCTCTTTGTGCTGTTCTTGGCATGCAATTTAAGTCTACAAATGTTATAAACTGCATAGTACTTTATTGGTGGTTTCTGATTTGTGCTCTAAGCAATTATATTTCATGTTTCTGAGGCTCTTTTCTACTTAGTTCTCTCTTTCCTGAACTGTGATCCAAACCTTTCTCTCTGAACCTTTGATCTCCATATCCTAAACTCAGTGAGGCCCCCATGCCTTTTTTGGGTCTCCCCCGCCCCTGCATCTTTGGTTTAGAAATTACCTTCTGGCAAAGACTGACAGTAACTGTGGGGATCTCCTAGATATTTTATCCTTTATAAGGATCACAATCGTGCACTGATTCTTTTCCAGTTTCAGAAAACAGACATTTTATATATTTAGTCCAGTTTTATAATTGTTTATGGTGAATGGTTAAATCCATTCCTTATATCATTATGAACAAGAGTTAAACTTCATGATGGCTGTTTTTTACTACAGTGATAAACTTGACAGAAGATTGAAAGGTAAGTAGAAATACATGTTGATAAATACTAAATATATGGAGGCAATATGATTCTTAAATTCCAAAAGAAAAATGCATTATTGTTTAGTGTTCTGTGTCTTGTGTAGGTACTATGTCCTACATTAAGAACAGCTTTTAATGATGTTCATGGAAAGGCAGGATGACACCTGGTCCAACAAAACAAGAAGGATGCTCTTGGTAAACACTATATACACTCATGTAGGTTGTAGGTCAACCACTGAGGAAGGCTCTGAATTCAGCTTACTGAATAACAAGGACAGTCTTGGTTATCTGCATTGCCTGTAGAACAGCAGAATGTGTCTTAAGCTACTCCAAAACAAAATAAAATTCATTTCCAAAAAAATGCAAATGTCATGTTAAATTTTAATCGTATATTAGTTATACGATTATTAGTTATTAGGTAGATATTAGATATTAGTTATAATATTCAATAACTTGAATATTATACATCTATATATACATATATATATAATACATAATATTATACATCTATAGATCTAGAATAGAAGATCTCTTTAGACCTTTTTGTAATTTTTGTTAATTTTACCTGCCATAAATAATCATTACATGTATAAATGTCTAACACATAGTAAGTACTTAATGTATATATTAAATATAAGAAAGTGAAAAATCAGGAATAATTCGACATGGCTAAATCTGGCCTTGACTGCAAAATTTCCTGGTTGAAAGCAACCATGATCTATGCATCTAAAATATAGGTACACACAGAAAATATGTTGATAATTATATATGAAAATTTTAAATAATCATAACATTATGATGGGATCAGTCACAGAATTTTTGAGCATATATAAGCTTACAACACTCACTTTATATTTGCTCAAATCATTACTTTTCAACCCTCAACATAACCACATGAAATTCTCTATTCCAAGAAAATTATTGTCATCAGATTGCATCATTAAGTTTGATGGAATATGAAAGGCAATTTTCATTCAGTACTTTTCTCCTGCACCTACTCCAGGTAAGGAAGGAAGGAAGGAAGGAAGGAAGGAAGGAAGGAAGGAAGGAAGGAAAGAAAAAGAAAGAAAGAAACAAAGAAAGAAAACAAACCTGAGAAAATTAGCAAATCAAACTCATGGATGAATCCAGTTCAATCACTCTTTTTAATAGTGTGGAATGATTTCATGCTACATCTTTTCCATGAAAGAGATAACAGAAAAGAAAATTGAACATGACAATTCCACTTTTATGGCAATTACTAAGTGAGAAAAATGTTTCATGAAAAAATTCTTATTCTTCTTATTGGAAATGTGAGTCTGAGGCTCTAATGTTTGTTCCTTTTCCGAAATTACACTTTGGGTCATCTCCAAGATAAGATCAAACAATCTTATAAATTAATTCCTTTTGCCAAAGCTTGTGACCTGAAATACTGTGTAAAATGATTTCTTTAATATAATATATTTAGAAAACTAGATTCTATCAGTACAAATGCAATTATTGGTATTGAGAGGAAAAGAGCAAACCAAATCAACAATGCAAACTTCTATAAGGAATTAAGTAAAAAATATACCTGTACTTACCTTAACCTGTTTATTTCAGTCATGTTAGTTGTATAAAAGTAAAAGGTTAAAAATGTTTCAGATGGTATTAAATTCACATGATAATATAGTAAGGGTACACGAATAAACATACTGCATTTTATCAAGATCCTTTATAGATTCAGCTTCTAAAATATTTGAAACAGATTATATAATGAGGCACAAAGAAGAAAGTCAAAAGATTTATATTAGTCTCGGTCACTTTAGGTTTAAAAGGCTTAATTTCCTCATAAGTAAAATAGGATAAAATATCTACTTACTGAATACATTTCTATATACTTGTAATTTTAAAATTAGATTACATTCATGAAAGTGCTTTAGTGGTTTTGAAAAAAATATATGTAACATTTAACATAAGGTATTATTAGTAAAGTCTATAACACAAGTACAGAATCTCTGAAAAATTTTTGTTCAAATTAGAAGAAAAACAATTTAATATTTGAAATCAGTCTCATATTTTACTCGACTTTTAAAACTTTAACTGCTATTTATGGTAATTCTCTGTATTTTGCTATTTTCCTTTAAATGTTCTCTATCTGTTAGCAATGAAAAATTAGTATTATTTTCTGGGGAATATTTAATAAATAGGAATTATTTTCTTGGGCAAGCCTGGTTTTCTCTAATGTACATCTTTCTAGAAATACATGAAAAAGTACTAATCCTTAGGTTTCCACAAAATTGTCATTACTAAACTTACACATAAAATTAATCACGGTTTGAAGACCTCTATGCATTTTACCAAGTTTCATAAAATATTACCATTTATCTAATAAGAAGATCTAAAAGTATTACCAGAATAAGTTAACTTTGATATTGGCATACTTCCTAGTGTTTCCCCTTATTTTGAAGAATGGTTTTTGAGATATATATAAATATATCTCATATATATAAGCACATATTTGATGTAAATGTTATATAGTTGATAAATATATGTGGTGTGTATATATATATTATATGTAATATGTAGTATGTATAACATATATATTATATATGCCAACTCAGTGATTTATTATAATATTTTTTTGTTTTATTTTCTTCATTTTATGTCAAACATTTTATGTGCCAGGTGCTTGGAGTCAAGAGGATCCCTCTAAGTTTCTGACCTGTCATATTCCCTGATTTGTAAATCAGGGTTTTTATGGTACTGGCTTATTATCAAGTGGCAATGGCAACGTCTTTGGAGGTGAATCCCCTGAACACTCTATTATAAAGTCTCATTACTTCCTTACCCTCCCTATCTCATAATACTAGTTTATTTTTTTCACACATTTATTTGTCTGTTTGTTTATTTGCTGAATGTCTTTTGCCATTACAAAGTGAACCCAATTATGGAAGTAATCTGTATACGTTATTTTTTTCTCCATCACCAGAACTTTTTTTTAATTTTATTATATGGCACATAAAAATAATTTTTTGAGGGACACCTGGGTGGCTCAGTCGGTTAAGCGTCTGCCTTCGGCTCAGGTCATGATCCCAGGGTCCTGGGATCGAGTCCCACATCGGGCTCCCTGCTCAGCGGGGATCCTGCTTCTCCCTCTGCCTCTCTCTCTCTCTGTCTCTTATGAATAAATAAATAAAAATCTTTAAAAAAATAATAATTTTTTGAAAGGGTGAATAAACAAATCAGGTCATCACCTAAGAGGAAATTTCAAAATATACTCCATATTTAAAAAAAAAAAAAATAGTTCACCACTGAATGTGGTCACTTTGTCCTGGGGCTACCAAGTTATAGGTTACATAGGTTACAGGTTATATATCTTTTCTTCTGCTTATATATAAAGAATAAGAGATATAAACAATTCATAAAAAAAAGCTGAAGATGAAATTTTAAAACAAAACAAAATAAAAAAATGAGTTTTTCCATGAATATCTAAAAAAATGTTAGTGTGCCTGATAAAATGATAAGTCTGATAAAATGATAAGCTGGTATAATATTCAGTCTTTATGTCCAGGGGAGCAAATGAGGGCAGTGGAATGTAATCACATCAGAAAGTACTGTAATTTGTTCTTAAATTATTTTAAAGGATAATAAGAATCACCTTATAAATTGCAAAAAAAGCCCTGTAAAAGGGCTCTATTTAAAACTTTATTACTTAAGATTGATCATTTATCACCTAATCAAAAGTGGATAGCAACAACCCAAGAGGGATAGAACTAATTATAATATTTTATAAACATCTTATGAGGTAAGCAACTTGATCAACAAAATTAAATCTACTTGTAAAAGGAAACTGATAAACCAGGTTATCAGTATTATGTCATTTTGTTCAGTTACATAAATTCTTCCCTGATTGACAAATAAAATTCTCATGCCAAAAGGTACAGTACATTATTACTATTTTATTTTATATTTTGCTTACCTATAGAATTGTAACACAGCCCTTGGCAAAACAATGAAAAAGGTGAAATTTCTCATTGGCCTATTCTTGCCTTCCATTTGAATGACTTTCTTATTTTGTGCTCACTATGTAAACAAATAGGCATAACTATTTTCCAGAAAGAACATTATTTACAAAAAGAAGTCACTGCCCAAGTTTGACTATCCTCGCTTTAGCATCTACATATAATTTATAAGAATTAAAAAAAGAATTCGATCTGGTTGTCTTCTATTTTTTTTAACTTTTGTAAACATTGTTATCATAAACATCCTTCTAGATGAACCTTTGCTTTCATGTAGTTATCAAGGGCAGGTATGGATTTAGAATTAAGATAGCTGGATCAAATTGTACATGCCTTTGGAAAATATAAAATATTGCTCTCCTTAAAGATAGATTTATACCATTATATATATATATATATTACTATATGTAGTATATATGTAAAGTGCTACCAGTATTCTGCACTCTATTATATACATGATAGAGTGGAGAACACTGATGTGTGTGTGTATGTGCGCACGTGCACGTGTGTGTGTGTGTGTGTTTACACATATATAATGGGGTGGAGAACACTGGTAGCACTTTACAACTTTGCAATATGTTATTTGGGTAGACATTTTCTTGTCATAAAGAAACAAAGAACTTATTTTTTTGTTTTTTTTATATTTTACCTGGATGGCAGGGATTTTTTTTTTGAAGGTTTCAAATGTACTTTATTTCTTCAATAATGCCATATTTTAATGGGTGCACAGTGCTTTTACTTGGAATCAATTATGAGCTGGTTTTGAAACATCTCAGCTGGGATGATTGATTGGTGATCTCTCCATTCCTTTGGGGTGACTCTGCCAAGTGGGAACAGATTCCATTCTATTCCAATTTGTGTTCCCACCTTGCCCATACAGCAACACAGAAAGTGACTCCACTAGCTAATACCGTGTTACCATATTTGTCATGGCAATCAGGTGTTCATTTCTGGTGTCTCTGTCTTGCCATTGTTTGCTGAATGCTTTGAACTCAGAGACGACTTAGAGCATTTTTGGCCATGGGAAACATCATGAAGCTGAAGTTGTCTTGTTTTTGCACTAATGAATAGATAAATCAGAAAAGTGAGAAAAAAAGTAACCCAGTATGTTTCTACATCTAAAGAGAAGCTGAAATTCCTAGTATCTGTATACTTATTTGACTTTACATACGGATTACTCTATGTATGCATTATCCCATAAGACCTTTAAGTGTTTATGGAACTGTTATACGTAAGGTCTCATTTTATGTACTACACTTTCAGTAGGGGATTCCACACTCCCCACTATAATATTGTTAGTTACTGGAATAAATTAACTGAACCATTCAGTCTTGTCATTATCTGGTGATTTCTGCTTTTCTGTAACACTAGCCTGAATGTCCTGCCCTGAATTAGAAGCTACAGACCAGATATTCTAGAAGAAAAATCAAGAGATCTCATTTTAAATATTTTGTTTTCTGATAAACCTATAATGAAGGTCTTTTTTCTTTTTTTCTTAATCTGCAACCCTTAATTTTGCAGGTTTTAGTTGAACTTTTATAATGGGCTCAGCCTAGAAAAACCACTGCTGTCCTTTGATAAAGGGCATTGGGTTAAATTTTCTTAGCTTTGACTACAACACACTTATTTGCAAGCAGTGTCACTGCCAGAGTTTATAAGGATTCTGTTGAAATATTATATATAGATGACCTTGTTTGCAAAACTACTCAGAATGGTTGCCGGGTGTTTTATAGTTACTTTGTTTTCATGTGGATATAGTTCCCTGCATGGGGATATGAATCATCTGTCCTTCAAACCAGGGTATAATTACATAAACTGGGTGTATAAAACCGATGGTAGAAGCGTTGTAGTTAAAGATAAATTTTGGGGCGCCTGGGTGGCTCAGTTGGTTAAGCGACTGCCTTCGGCTCAGGTCATGATCCCAGGGTCCTGGGATCGAGTCCCACATCGGGCTCCCGGCTCGGCGGGGAGCCTGCTTCTCCCTCTGACTCTCTCCTCTCTCGTGCTGTTTCTCTCTCACTCGCTCTCTAATAAATAAATAAAATCTTAAAAAAAAGATAAATTTTAAAAAGATAAATTGCATTTAATTATTTTAAGGCACCTGTTAAGGAAGACAAAAAGTTTGCATTTTATATATGGAAATACTGTCTGTAAAGTTCTCCCCCAAATTTAAACCTGTATTTGTTCCATGCCTTGGAGATTATCTGTCCTATAAAATATCTATAACATAGAATCTATATAAATAAAAAATGGCAAATAGAATATGCTTACTAGAAACGCTCAAGTTTAAATAAATATTCTCCCACTGAAACTGAATCATTCTTATAATAATGATAATGATGAGAATTTGCCTGGAAAATATATATTAATAAAGCAAACAGTTTAAATAATAATGTCAATTTATGAACAAATATCGCTGATAGTTTTGGTTGCCCTCATGTTACATAAATATATAAGCTTAAATCTACAAATATGGAAAATGTAAAAGGAAATTGACTCTAACCCCAATTCAGTTAATGACATTAGCATAAAACTCATGCAGACCTTTCTTCAAAAAGATAAATCTTTAAAATTTACCTGTTTTTAAAAGGGGGCTTTGAGGGGCACCGGGGTGGCTCAGTCGGTTAAGCGTCTGCCTTTGGCTGAAGTCGTAATCCCAGGGTCCTGGGATCAAGCCGTGCATCAGGGCTCCCTGCTCAGTGGGGAGCCTGCTTCTCTCTTTCCCTCTCCCAGCTTCCCCGACTTGTGCTCTCTCTCTCTCTAAAAAAAAATAATAAATAATAATAATAATAATAATGATGTCTTAAAAAATGAAAAATGTGTTCTAATCCTAGAAGATGGCTTAACTTTGTTTTCTAATGTGATTAGTTGACCCTATGGGAACTAAATTAGTATTCTTGAAAGAGTGTTTGAGCAATTCTCTGATGTACTTTAATGAGCTTAATAGGTGTTCTTGGAAATTCATTCAACAAAATGTCCATCTTAGGAAGAACCTTTAAAGATCTCTAACCAGACTTGCAAGGAATCTAATGATCTTTAACCAGGATTTGTTTTTTTTTTTTTTAATGCAGCCTAACAACTGATTATATAAAGCCTTTTTACTTCCACTATATCCCTGCCAAAAAGGGATCTTTGAATTAGTTTTTACAGGAAGCTTCTTCACTTGAAGCAAATTTGAAATAAAATTTTGATTCATGATCAAACTAAAGACTTGGTTATCTTTTATTATTATGTATTTCACTTTTATTGAAAATTAAGTATCTAAATATTTTGCTTGTATATGCTTTACAATATTATTTCCAAATTGTCATTTTTTCCCTAAACTTTATTTTATGGGTTTTCCCTTTATAACATTTTTATTTCTTTGATTTACAACAGTTAAAATTGCTAAAGTCATGCAGTCTCTGTTGTGCTTACAAAAACAAAAATAACAACAAAATACTCTTTGTCATCTGAATTGATATGGACTATTTCTTAAAAAGTAGAGTGAATAAATTAACAAAACAAATAAAATACGACAACCTTTCTCCACACCTGTAGTTCATTAGTGGGTTAAAGGCTTCTTAGATAATAAAAATGACTACAAAGATAACATAATTAAACAAGGTAACAATTTCTTCTTACAAGATGGTATAAACTACACTAAAAGTCACTCACCATCAGTATGACTAAAATAAAGTTTTTTTAAAAAATTAAGACAGTGATCTTCAGAATCAGAATCTTTTTTTTTTTTTAAGATTTTATTTATTTATTTGACAGAGAAGAGAGCAGAAGCAGAGAGAGCGGCAGGCAAGGGAGAGGGAGAAGCAAGATCCCCGCTGAGCAGGGAGCCGGATGTGGGACTCTATCCCAGGACCCTGGGATCATGACCTGAGCCGAAGGTAGATGCTTAACCAACTGAGCCACCCAGGCGTCCTCAAAATCAGAATCTTCGGACTCTCATTTGATCTTTGGGAGTAGAACATTAATTTCAAACCAACTTTAAAGAAAGTAAAAGAGTGGTGACAAAGAGAAAAAGAGAAAGAAAAAAAGAACTATTTTGAAGTGTTTATATACCATGCAAGATAAAAAAAACAAAAAACAAAAAAAACAACTGTACTGATACAGAATGATAAAAGTATCATAAAATACTAAAAATAAGGGTCTTCCAAATATAAATATTTTACCTTTTAAAAATGTATATCAGATGTAATTTATCATAATTTGATGCTTCTTAGAAAGAAGCCTTTTATGATTATGTGGCATTGTGCAAGAAACTTGATTATCTGATATAGCAGTATTATAGGTAGGGTTACATACTTCTATAAAAAATAAATAAATCTTTCAAAACACCTGGGTGGCTTAGTCGGCTAAGCATCCGCCTTCAGCTTTGGTCATGATCTCAGGGTCCTGGCCCCACGTGGGGCTCCCTGCTCAACAGGAAACCTGCTTCTCCTTCTCCCTCTGCCCCTCCCCTGCTCATGTGTGCTCTCTCAAATAAAAAAAAAATAATAATAAATAAATAATAAATAAATAATAAATAAATAAATAAATAATTCTACCATGTTGCTCAAAGATTGAGAACTGTTTCCTTTCCTCATATGTCTAACAGTGCTTTCTTCTTTCATGCCCTTTGCTCTCTTCTCTCTCTCTCCTTCCATACTTTTTCAATTTCTCCCTACATTTATCTTTTCTTGCCTTTGCCAAAGACATACTTCATTTTAGGAAGAGCATTTAAAGACCTTTACCAGATTTGCAAGGAATCTGATTATTTGTAAACTTATTTTTTTGGTGGTGGTGATGGGAGGAGGGGGCCCAGCTCAACAGTTGATTGAAATATCTTTATTTTTTTAAGATTTTATTTATTTATTTTCGAGAGAGAGAGAGAGAGAGAGAGCAAGCATGAGTGGGAGGGAGGAGGCAGAGGGAAAGGGAGAAGCAGACTCTCCACTGAGCAGGGAACCTGGATTCAATCCCAGGACCCTGGGATCATGACCTGAGCCAAAGGTAGATGCTTAACCTACTGAGCCACTCAGGCTTCCCTGAAATGTCTCTCTTATCAATTTTTTTCCTCTTTTTCATCATGCCTCTTCCTTTTCTTTTTCTTTCTCTCACTTTCAAATCCCTTATGAAATTGTGTTATTTTTTTCTTATAACAACTACAATTTTGTTCTATTCTCTGAGCTCAAGGGTATGAAGTTTGGAATTTGGAATTTCTGATATTAAGTTATCCTTTACATGATCACTTCATTTATTTTGTTTATGTAGAAAAGCTATTAATTTTCATAGTGTTTTATGTTTCCATCCATTATGTAAATCTCTTTCATTAGCTATGTTGTACTTCAATATATTGTCTTACAATTTTTTTTTAGTAATGATAAGATCTACAAATAAAATAATGACTGCTTCTTAAAAGTTATTTGTGTAAGTTCCCTGTGTGCTTTCATCATCTAGACCTTGCATATGAATGCTAAGTAACAATATAGTAGCAGGCATTCTTGAATTTTTTGAGAAATTAATGATAAAGGCACCTTTTACCCACTCTTAGCATTTCAAAAAAAGAAAAAAAAAATCTGCTTTTCCCAGAAGTTTGTCGTTTGGCCGCCATTTAGAGGAAGAAGGGGTCAAGTGAGAGCTTTAGAACAAGACTGCCACATCCATAGTCTTTGTCTCATGTTTAGGTGTTAAGAAAAGACTAGAAAGTCCATCCAATGCTCCAGCCCCAAACTCAAAACCTTCTATCACCATCTGCCTTGAAGACCAATAATAGGAATCTGATGCTTCTTACCTGCTTCTTCATTCACCCAAAAATGAGCTTTCTTCATTTACTCCATTCTAATCACCATACACATAGCAAAGTCCCTCTCCCAACCCTTCTCCTTTCCCCACTTACGAAAACTTTTCTTTCAGTCTTGGAAACCCATGATTAATCACCAGACTAATAATCAAATGAGACAACTTCTTTCTTAATCTTTATACTCTGAATAAAATCTCTCTTTTGCTGGGGTCATTTTATACCATGTAGGTCTTATGGGGTAGATATATTCCATATTCCTCATATTCACCAGAACTAAAGGTAGGTAAGTACTCTAAGTTTCACAAAATGATTACCTGGGAAACTTTAAAAATAATGATGCTGAAGAAATGCCCAGACTAAATTCATGAGGATTGTTAGGGATGAGAAGTAAACACCAGCATTTATTAAGCTCTATGAGTGATTCCACTGTGTAGATATATTTGAAAATTGCTATCTAGCTTCTTACTGCCATTAGAAATTTATTATCACTCCCCTATCTCTAAAAGTCCTCACTCTTATTTTAGTTTCATAAATTTAGACTGCTACTTGTCTTTCTATTCAAATCAACTCCTGACCACCAGGACATTTTTCTTCATTTCTCATAAGGTTTCATCTCCTGGATCACTATAACTGTCTATAGCCCTATTATTTCTTTATACTCATTAATTTCAATATCTATGCTGATGACTGTAATAAGGCTTTGTCTTCCTCTTTACTTGAATTTCTCTTCTTTAAAGTTCTTGTCTTTCACTCCACTTCAGCCACCCATTTACATGGTCATTTCTAGCTTTTCATTAGCAATAATAAAAATTCCTCCATAATTTTAATTTTAAATACTGTCTTTTTCAACCCCATGCTTTGGTCTTCCCAGTGCTCTTTCTGTGGTATCCCAAACTGAATGGTTTAGTTTTTCCTAAATGATCTCTATTGATCCTAAATTTTATTGTACACCTCAATTACTTCATCGGCAGGGAATACATGAAGAGAGAGAAAAGAAATGAGTCCAATACACGAGTCTTGGGTCACTCTAACATTTACAGTAAGGAAGTTGAAGAGATACTAATCAAAATAGAAAGAGACAAAGGTGGAGAAGGGGCGGGGGAGAGATTGAGAGAATGAACATCCAGTGAAAAGCCCAAGGTAAGTCAAGTAAGGAAAATATATGATGGATGAGAAAGTGATTACTCCATCAATAGCTGCTGATAGGTAAGCAAGGTGAAGACTTAGAACTAAACATTGGGTTTGGCAATGTGAGAGTAAATGTCTGTGAAAAATGCTTATGTAAACCTATGATTGGAATGAATCTATTAATGAATATGGGGGAAGAATTTGGAGACAGTGAATATAGATAACTCACTTGAGATTGTCTGAAGATCTTTTTATGTTGATGAGAATGACATGTCGGGGAGCAAGAATTCCTATCTCCCCAAAGGTCCTTCTGGATGGACTAAGGATCAAACTGACGTGAGACAGATTAACAGAAGTAAATCAAATTTAATAGGCATGCATATGGGGAACCCATACAGACATGGAAACTACAAAGATAGTCAAGCAAAATGAGGTGTGTATGTCATTCTGAACTAAGGAGAAGGTGGTAGGGGTTTGGGATTTCAGAGGAAAGGAAGACACTTCACTGGGAGATGAGAAGAGCAGGTATTTGGTTTAATTACATTAAACATAAAAACATTTAATTATGTTTGCCCTGCCATACAGATGGGTCACTCAGATAAAATTTATCTCTGTTAATAACATCTGTTAATAACTTTGTTATTAACCCTTATTCTGGGAAAGACCCCCTCTCCCCATTTAGATTCTTCTGTGTGGTTTAGGGAAGAACAAAAGTTCCTCTTGAGCTTGCAGGTCCTCGAGTGCCTTCAGCTCAAAATATTCCACATGCCAAAGTGGCACATTCTGGGAAAAGGGGTTGCTGTCTTGAACCCCTTCACTTGGTAGGAGGGGGAATTGCTGGAACAATATCTTTTATTAAGTAAGAGATAAAGAGATTTGCTGATGACCTTAGAGGACACTGGATAATTAGTGACAGTCTCTATCTTATTACATTTTATACCAAATTCATTATCTCTCTTTCTAACTAATTCCTCCTAAATCCCTCCAATAACTTATAGGGATGTACTTGGAGACATCTCTGAGTCCTCTTTTCCTCATCTTCCAAGTATAATTCATCTACAAGTCATATTAACTCCAATTAAAAATATATTGAGAATAAAACTATTTCTCTCCACCTGCACCGCTATTATCCTGATCCAGGATATCTCCAACTCTAGCCTGGATTGTGATGGTATTTTAACTAGTCTTTCTGCTTCCCCATATAAATCCTAGTCTCAGCAGAGCAGCCAATGATTCAGTTTAACTATGGGTTACATAATCTTACTTCTCTGCTCAGAACATTCCAATGTTTTTTTCTGTCAGCAGAAAAGCCGGAAGCCTTTACACTGAACTCTTATTTTATAATCTGTCCACAATCCATTTTCTGTGTGTGCTTACTCACCTTCAGTCACACTGACTTTCTTGATGTTTTTTGAATTCACTAGGCAGATTTATACCTGCTTCAGGGTCTTTCTCATATTTTTCTCCTTGTCTAGAAAACCCTTGATGAAACAATTCAATCTATCATTTTCTTCAAGTCTTTGCCAAAATGTCCCATCCTCAGAAGCCTTTTTGGACTGCCCAATTTAAAATGGTATGCTATACCACTCATGCCCTTCTATCCTTTACCTTTCTTAATGGCAACTATCTCCTTCTAACATAATACTTACTTTAAAAATTTATTTTCTGTTTTCTATCTGCCTCATACCCACTAAGATGTAAGCCCTATTAGGACATAAATTCTATCAGATTACTTTTTTTCACCGCTATAACTTAAGGCTTTGGGTGCAATGCCTGTGTCATATCTTTATAAAGCTAGTTGCTGTAATATATCGTGTCACATGAAAATCAGTGTGAAACGGGAAATAACAGTGTCAGTGTCTAATTGGATTCCTGTGTTTGCCAAGCAGGTGCTAAGTATTTAGGGCATAAATATTTATTAAGATGCATGGGCATAACAACATACTACATGAAACTATTAGATATTTATTTTTGGAGTAGGTATTCCACACACACAAAAATTACCATGACACTAAGAAGTCTCTGGGCTATAAGAGCTCTGAAACTTTTATGTTCTATTCTCTTAAACCAGAGAATTAATTGTTAATCAGCCTGGTCAGCCATTGGTTTGGAAGAATTTCTAATTACCTGATCCTGATAGAAGTCCCACATTCCTGCTTCTGGCATGTTGTTTTATGTCTCTAATGAACCTTACAGTCTAGGTGCTGTCAGTGCATGAGAAAGATTGGAGAGCTGGGACTTCATCAAGTCAGAGAAAAGGTTGTACAAACACATTTATTCTCTGCTAATAACTGTTTGTATAATAAATATCAAAGCTTCCTGAAGGTGACACATGTCCAAATTAGCTTAAATAAGTGTACAGCATCTGATTGAAATTTAATCATCTTAGGAAAACAACTAAAATATTCCTTCTATAAGTAGCAAGCTATCTAAAAAAAAAAATCATAGAATATTACACTTTCTATATCTAGCAATTATAGGAATGGAAGCTTTATGAACTTAGTAGCTGGCATCAGAATTCCTTGTAGAAATGGAAAATCTCTATTGGAATATTTTGAGAGCTTAGATTGTTGTGAACAGTCCAGCTCATAAATTAATGATTTTGTATATGGAAATACAAGAATACAGGAGGAGAAAAGGAGAAAAAAAAAGAGAAAAGGGAAACGGCTGAGTATATGAAATAGGACAAAGGACAAAAATTGTATGTGCATTTGAGAAAAAAAAAAATATAGGTGAAGTGGTCAATGGATGTTCACGGGGTGGAAAATCTAGTGTATCTTAAGAATCATAATGTCTATGGGGAGGCTTGGTGGTTCAGTCATTAAGCGTCTGACTTCTGCTCAGGTCACGATTCCAGGGTCCTAGGATCGGCCCGCATAGGGCTCTCCACTCAGTGGGAAGCCTGCTTCTCCCTCTCCCACTCCCCCTGCTTGTGTTCCTGCTCTTGCTGTCTTAAATAAATAAATAAATAAATAAATAAATAAATAAATAAATAAATAAAATCTAAAAAAAAAAAAGAATCATAATGCCTAAAGTATTTGCGTGGATATGATCTACAATACTTCCATATGTTTACAAATATTGAATCAATTCTACTTTATTCACAAATGTTCTAAAATTTTTGGATTCATTTTCTTCTCTTTATTTCTTTATAGTTAATGTAGATACCGAGTAAAAGAAAGCTTTTTCTTCTGTGTACACCAGATGCTGAAACATGAGTCCAAATAGGGAAGGGACGATAATTATCATTGGTAGTTTTAAGTTCAAGGAAATATTAACTAGTTGAATTTCTCTAGATTGGAAATGGCTGAAAAGATATAAATAAAATCAGGATTATACAATTTTCACAGTTTGTAATTATAAATATTTCATATGATATTTGATCAATCCTATTTCCTTAATAAACACTAATTCCCGTGAAAGATTTCTGTGTGTCTGTTTGGCTCATCATTTTAACATTGGCAACTCTCACTCTGTCTGCAACATTGAAAGAATTAAATTAAATTAATATTGAATGGTGTTAATAATTTTTGTGGAGTTGTCAAGCCCTCAGCTTGACACTTGATACTATTTATAGACTTGTTATAGTACAAAAGATGAATATAATGTATGCCAATTTCTCATATTTAAAATACAGTAAGAGCTCTTGATAGTCATGGGCTATGGTTTATTAATCACTATATCTCTAACATTTAATTCAGTACCTGACATTAGTGGGCTCTTTATCAACATTAGTTTATTGAAATGAACTGAAGGAAAAAAAGTATGTGATCATTCCCACCCACTGGCCTCTGACTTCTGTCCTATTTCACATAGTTTATGAGATACTCATTCTTCTCTAATTATAATGGTCCCAAACGCTTTAATCCATAAGAGAACGTTCCCTAAATTTTAAATGGACTATTTGTTATGCAATATAGTTTAAACATTAATCCATGTATCAGAGTAGTAATTTTAAGTCATGTGGTGAAAAACACTCATTTTTGAACATGAACAAATTTTATCATTAATAGTTAACTGATTATTTTTTTCTAACTCAGTTTTGATTGTCAGAAATGGAGAAAGATATTTTGTGTTGCAAATTTATAGCATTAAGTAACAAGCATTATCCTATCATGAATAGGATAAGATAGGATGAATGAATAAGATAATGAATAGGATAATGCTAAACTCTAAAAATTCTTCTTAATTGTTAATAATATTTCTCTCTAGATCTGCCCATGACCATTTTAAACCCCTAAATGAATTATTTCCTAAAAAAGGAAACAAAACAAATGCAGGTTTTCAATCAAAACAGTGTGTGTCAAATTAGTTATTTTAAGATCTTCCTTTCTGACCTGTAATGTTTAATTTTTCTCATATATAAAATTCCTATGAAAATCAATAAGATGACTTCTATATATTTTTCTAAGATAGATGCTTATGCAAGTGTTATATATAAAAATCTTTAGGGGGTCACTTTTCAAGTATAGACACTTTACAATTTGAGCAAAAATGATGATATCACAATAAATTTAGATACCAAATGTGAAAAACAGAAACTAACTTTTTGTATTCCCTCAGCTTTAAAATCACAAAATATTTTTAAATAAATTAATAAACCAGTTGAAAGATCTTTTTTTTCTTTTTCTAGAATTATGAAGTGTTGAAAGATTAGATTTTTGTTTTTAGTTATGGATACACTTTCTAATTTCAACACTGACTATGTTTATAACAGCTGAAATTACATTAGGAAACTTTTTATATAAAGGACCATATAATAAGTACTTTAGGCTTTATAGACCTTACGGTCTCTGTTGTAACCACTGAACTCTGCCATTATAACGGGAAATCAGCCCTATACAATGATAAGCAAGTGGGTGCACCCATGTGGCAATAAAACTGCTCACAGAAACAGGTGATAGACGGGGTTTAGCCCACAAGCTGTAGTTTGCCAACCCTTCACTAGGTGGATACCAAAGAACAGTGTTCACTGTAAAAATTTAACCTGAGCCTGCTGTGCCATTTTTGGGGCAAGAAAAACACTTATAAAATCAAAATAGCAATTTAATGTAGTTATGTGAACAACTACTGTTTTTCAATTGACCTCCCATACTATTAGGATGAATTAACTTTTTTGGGAAGCGTGTTTCTCAAAGATGTTTAGTGTTAACTCAGCACCACTGAAGATCTTTGAAGGGATGTTGCACCATCGTGATCATTCTTTTGGTCTTTATTTGCATAATATTTGCCCTTAATCTTACAGAGGGTAGATTTTCAAACACTGTGCAATAAGGATTATGATCTTCAGAAAAGATTTTTTAAATCCCTTACAATAAAATTTCACTGAAGAAAATCTATTCCATCAGATAAACAACTTGGTCATAAAAGAAAAAAAATGAAAAGGGAAATGGAGCAATTATCTGTGACCTTAGTCTGTATTGTTCTAGTTCAGAAAAATAGTTTCTGAAATTCTTAGAAACTTGCTTAGTAATAAAATATGCTTTATGAATATTATGAAGCCCTATTAAACTTTCATTTGTTAAAATGCCATCTAATTGCAATAAATATTTATTTTTGGCAAAATCAACTCTTTCTCCAACCATACAAAGGGTAGACAGTCCCCATAAGCCTGCACATTTCCACTGGAACATGACTATTCTAATTTACATGTTAGAAATTAACTAAAAGAGAAGAGTTTAATGTTGATTCTGCTATTAACATGCATTTATATTATAATATTATATAATTATAGTTATAATATTAATACATGGTTTTGAAATTTTAAAGACAAAAATATTAATATATTTTCTATGAGACAGGTCAAATAAATGTTAACTCCATTTCTCATTGATATCATATTACTAATCCTATTCTTTTATACCACACTGACTTGTTTATAATGCTAATGATTAGGAAAACAGAACAGATAAAAGAAAATACTCTTAATTTTTCATTTTTTAATAATCATTATATAATACATGACAAAGCTTCCAGTTCATCAGCATAATGAACCTAGGGGTGATCCTGTGTGGAAAGATTCACTTATCCTGTGAAGCTTTAAATGAAAAAAGAACAGTCCTTGGCATTTAATCAAAATAATGAGTAACAAAGAGTAATCATTATACAAAGATACTTCAACCAATCCAGAAACAGCTATCTCATGACATCATTTCCATTTCAAGAGACAAAAATAGTATTTTCATGGTCATTTTATTAATACATGTTATTTCTAAGACCATGGAACCAATAAAACAGTATGAAAAGTTAATGATGTTGGACAAGTATTATAATTTAATGGGTATATTCACAAATCTCCATCCATTTAGCAGTCAACTCATTTATTGAAGCCATCACCATTTCATTTGCATTTTGATATATTAACTAAATTTCAATATTAATTCAATGCTAGCATGTCCACTTCTTTAAAATTTTTTTTTTTTTTTTTTTTTTTTTTATCCCCCCCTTTCAGGGCAGGATGTCATAGCAGTTTTGGCCTCCGTGTAAAGTGGGCCCTTTCTTTTGTTAAGCTTCCAAGCACCCATCTCACTGAGCCCTTGTTAAGAAATTAAACCTTTGGGATCTTGGACTTGAGCTCCCTGGGCTTGAGGCAGGGGGAAAAAAAAAAGAAATTAAATCTTATGGTATAAGACAGAGCCTCGAATCAGAACTGTAAGCTTGGAGGGTCTATGACAATCTGGGGATTCAATTTTTCTTAAAAAAAAAAAAAAGAAAAGAAAAAAAGAAACTTCTCTCTATATGCCCCAACCCCAAATTTCAGAATCCCGGTATTTCCCTACAGTGGCCCTGATTTTGATATCAGAACATTCTCTAGCCTGGCAATTCAGACCTTTTTGACATTCTGCCACTCTTAACGATTAGGCCGTGTGTCTGGCTTTCAGCTGGGTTGGCCCTCCAACTACAGAAGAGTGTCACTTCAGTGCTGTCCCAGAAGTTCTATTAAGTAAGGGACAGGCAGGACTAGGTAGGGAGAGATAGGTAGGGGGCTATGTGACCAGACTCATGTAGGGGGCTACGTGATCAGGCTCACCAAAAATCCCAGAAATGCTGAGGTGTAAGGAAACCAGAGGTAAGGGAGCATAACCAGAACACCTCTTTTGTTTTAAACATCAGAGATGAGATATTGGTGAAGCAATCATGGTGCTCTTAGTGGTGACATCAAGAAGATTTAAGTTCCCTAGTCGGTTTTCTATAAAAGACCGGCCATAAAAGCCCTCAGCAGCAACTCATTCCCGACCCCTCTCACTCTAGAGAGCTTTCGTTCTGTTCTCACCTTCACTTAATAAACTATCACTTCACCCTTTTGTGTCTGCGAGATTCGTTCTTCCATTTTGCGAGACAGGAACCCTGCAACCCTGTAACACTATGGCATCTTAAACTTTGTTTTAATTTGCTGCTTAAATGATCTAAGGCTGTCATTTCTATCTCTTAAGTGCATCAGTCACCTATTACAAGCCACCAGATTCCACATCCCTTGTGTTTGCTACTTTCTCCATACCTCTCAAAGACGGGGATAATGCACAAGTTAGAATATGTCTTTACACCTATATTCCATCACAAGTCTCCCCAGGTGAAAACTTCACTGCTACAAACAACAATACTGTCAATCCTATCCTACATACTACCTGTGACATGGTCTTCTTTGCAACCCAGCTGGAGAATGACCACTTCCAGATCAATACCATCCTTAGAGTTTGATTCTGAGGACTGTGTCATATCAAGTGTCTCAGATTGGATTCCTTAGCAGTAGAGTTTTGGGGATTTATGTGAAAGTTTTTTATTGAAGAGGGCACTCTGGGGAAAGGGAAATGATGGACACAGAATACAGAGGCAAAACTAATTAAGATTGTCTTGTCTGGAGAGTAGCATCCTTCTGGTCGCACAGGGTGTCTCAACATAGGTTTTATACATTTTGAGACAAAGGAGGGACACCTCTATCAATCAGTTATTGGGTATTGGCTGCCTAGGCAAGACATAGGGTGTTTAACTTCTCAGGGTAGGTTATCCCAGACTGAGAGTGATTTTTCTAGAGAAGAGGCATCTGTAAGCCCTATCAGCCAACATTTACAACATCTGGAAATGGGGATACAAACCCAGGGAAGTTGGTCACTTAACATTTCCTCAAAGACTTTATCTCTGAAAACTTCTGGCTTTTGGATTCAGGACCAGAAAATCACCTCAGTTTTCTCAAAAAGCAGCTGGAAGAAAGAATATCTCCAGTAAAATTTTCTGTAATTCAGAATGGATTTCAAAGATGTCAGTCCAGAAAGGACAGAGAAGTAGTAACATAGAGTTGAAGATGAAAATACTTATAAAACTACTTTAAAATATACTATAAACTCTTATTAAGTATGCAGAACTTTACACCATACATTGTTTCCAATATGCCCCTTTATTAATTTACATATTGTGAACATTACCATAGACGTATAGTGACTGCCAATTGTGTACCTACCATTTGCTGTACAAATCACCAGGACAAAAGCAATAAACAACATGCCTATGTTTCTGTAGTTTACAACACAGAAGGCTTATATTTAAAGATGTAGATTCCAACTGTCAATGGACCATAATATTAACTTTAACTATATTCCACTGGAGAAAATTTGGAGGGATAGAAAGAAGCCCAAAGGAGGGAGGGGTTAGTTTTACTAAGAAAATAAAATAATTCATTAAAAATGACACATAATCTTAAATGTATGTTGAAAAATAAGACCTTGATATTTAAACAAGTCAAATTATTTTGGGAAAATAAAGGAAACCTTTCTAGGAAAAGATATCTTTGTAAACAAGGACATGCAGCCAAAGAAATAATAATAGCCTTTATCTTTTAATTAACCTGAAAAAGTTTTCTCATGGTGCTTATATTCTTACTCTACGTATTTCTTCATTCATTCATTCATTTGCCAATACTGATATGCAAAAGTCATTTTAGTATGCTTATATTCTAATGAGGTTGGGATTTGACAGAGAACTTATTTTATTTTTACTTTATTTTTTTTTAAGATTTTATTTATTTATTTGAGAGAGAGAGAGAGCACAAGCAGGGGGGAGCAGCAAGCAGAGGGAAAGGGAGAAGGAGAAGCAGATTACCTGTCAAGCAGAAAGCCGGATGTGGGGCTCGATCCCAGGACCCTGAGATCATGACCTGAGCCGAAGGCAGAAACTTAACTGACTGAGCCACCCAGGTGCCCCTACAGAGAAGTTATTTTAAATTAATCAGTATTTTAAACCAATTTTTATATGTTATACCCATTTTTATATGGTAAAAATGATGCTATAACTCTCTGAGTGTTAATTCTCAGTATGCTAAGCAAATCTAGTTGGCCTTTCTCAACACTCAGTACAGAGCAGTAGCTTGGAAAATTATTTCTAAACCTGCTTTGTATTGAAAGGTTATCAAGTTTACAGGGGAGCACATTTTCTTGTTGGCCACAGAAAAGCCACTCAAATCTCATGGAGTTTGGACTCTGATATTAATTATTCTTATGTTACAAGTTAATTCCCAAAACCGGTTTCAGTTTAAGATAAAACATGATGTTCTTTCTCATTTTGCCCTTCCTGATCTTACCATACCATTATCTGTGTCTTAAGAAAATTTGTTTGCAACAGACACTGTTTCAGAGCTTTCATAAGAGGAAAATTAATGTTTATGTGTGAACAGTCATCAGGTAACTAAAAATGAGCATAATTTATTAAATTACTATTATTTGCAACATAGTTTGACAGGTTCTTTTAATACACGATTTCCAAATTCTGTATAAACCTGCTAGGAAGGAAACAAACTGGCCCTGGGTATGTCACCATATTCTTTCCCACTTTATGATTCCTATATAGGTTATTTAAATTATGTTTGTGACAAATTTAGTCACAGTTGATAAATCACATTGATAATTCAAAAATAAAAATAGTTTAAATAATCATACAATAAAGTTGACTAGACAAATATTTCTACTCTGGTTATTCTTGTCAGAGACCTAAAATTTTTCTTCAAATTTTCTAAAACTACTTTGGTTTAAATGCTGTATTTTAAATTACCATTTCTTGTCTTCTGAAGACAGGCACAAAATGTTATATATTGTATGAATCCTTTTATATCATGTACCCAGAATAGGCAGATCCATAAACACTGAAAGATTAGTGGTTACCAGAGGATGGGGGAGGTGGGGATGGGAGTAATTACTTATTGCACAGAATATTTTTCTGGGGTGACGAAAAAGTTTGAAACTAGAGAAAGGTGGTGGTTGCCCACTATTGTTAATGGACTAATACCACTGAATTTTCCACTTTGTAACATTTAATCTTATGAGAATTTCACTTCAATAAAAAAAAAGAAAAAATATATATGGAAGCTTTTCACTTACATTTTAAAAATTACCCAATTTAATTAAAGCTAGATATTTTAAAGGTTATTTTTCTTCACTTTTAATTTTTTTTATTTTCAATATTAATATTCCTTAAATAAGAAATTATTCTCACATACAGCAATATCATTTTTAGATGATTTTTAACAACACTTTGCCTATCTACTTATGTTTTTACCATACCATTCTTTATCAAATACAGTTCTACTCCTTTTCCAAAGAGAATATTCTTATTTTTTGACTTGCTTATTCACTGTCACTTGGAAAAATCCTGTCACTCAATTTCCAGAATTCTAATCATTTCTTTGACTTTCCTGTCTTCCTAAAATTATACTGTAAGAATACTCATCCTCTCCTGTCATTTATATCTTATCATCTCTCTCTCTAAATTTATTTAGGGACTCCTCTTTGCCATATATATTATTTTAAAGTCAAATTGCTACATTTTGTGTAAATATGATATATTTTGACAGAAGCATTCATTCAAGAGTTCAAAAAAGCTTGAATGCATAAGTGGAGTGGAGTTATACATAATACAACAGTTTATTTTAGAAAAACATCTAAACTCATCAGGCAATGTATCAGCAAGATATTATTAAGTGCCTACTTTGTACCTAATCTGTGTAAATCAAGATCCTGGACTAACAAAGTATTTATAGAGCTAACACTAAAATGATGCCAAACGATTACATAAAAGGGTAAGTGCTTTTCAGAACAGTTTTTCTGAATTTTTACAATGGTAAGTGTGATATTTTTGAAAAAGGCAAATAAGTCTCCCTATTTGAAATAGGAAACATCTTGCAAGATATCATTTATATGTAAGAAATATAGATTAGGGTGAAGGATTGGAGACAGGTTAACCAATTAATTGCCAGGTGTAATAGAAGAGAAAGGAAATGAAATGACATTGCTTGAGGATCTACAATGTACTGATCACCAAAATAGGAATCTTACCATATGTAATAAGTTTAATTTGGGTATATATATTATATATATATATATATATATATATATATATATATTTTTTTGCTTTTTATTTTTGCCTTTGACAAAGAACATAAAAAGGAAAATATAATCTGGGGTGGCTGGCTGGCTGAGTCAGTAGAGCATGGGACTCTTGATCTCAGGGTTGTGAGTTTGAGCTCTACATTGGACATAGAGCTTACAAAAATATATACATATATATATACACACAATATAATATATTTCAAGTTTCATATTATTTTTTCCTTCAAGTTGATGAAAGATTGTTTTATTTTGAGAAATACCATTTTTTCTTGGAAAAAAGCATATAGTCAATGCATACTTAGGCAAAAATACACTAAAGATATTCTCTAAAATACAGACATTTGAAGGGAAAACATGGCAAAAGAAGCTAACCATCTCTGCCTACTAATGTAAAAGTCGTTTGGGTCCTCTAGAAAATGTCTTCACTATCACACATTCATATGGCTGCATATGTACTTGGCAAGTTGGATATGGATTTCTCTGGTTTTGGTTTTTAATTGCTCAGTGGTTCATTTGTTATTTTCTGGTAATTTATGCAGAGTTAGGGTAGAGAGGTACCTCTCTAGGTACATTCCTTTAAAATGTACGTACATGCCTTTTGGGGCGCCTGGGTGGCTCAGTTGGTAAAGCGACTGCCTTCGGCTCAGGTCACGATCCTGGAGTCCCTGGATCGAGTCCCGCATCGGGCTCCCTGCTTGGCAGGGAGCCTGCTTCTCCCTCTGACCCTCCCCTCTCTAATGTGCTCTCTCTCTCTCTCTCATTCTGTCTCAAATAAATAAATAAAATCTTTAAAAAAATAAAAAATAAATAAATAAAATGTACGTGCATGCCTTTAAAAATCTCATATTGTAATAGATGTAGAAAGGAACTCACTGAGATTGTTACAGCCTCAATCTAGACTATTTTATTCACCCCACAGATATTTGGATTTGCTGATGACAACTACTTGCCAGCCACCTCAGTATCTCCCGGCTCCTTCCACCATCTCCACCCCAACCCTACTGGAACCTAGGACTGGCACTGGCAGCTATCCAACGTCTCTGTACTTGCACTTGTAAGATGCCAGTTACCTGAGCTCTTCCCTGCTCTATCAGAGCCTGTGAGGCATGCTGGTAGCCAGCCTTAGCTTCTGCAGCTGCATGACTGTAAAAAACCAGCCTAGCCCTCCCAGCTGACCCCTACCACTGTGCCCACACTTAGGGCTAGACCCTCCAGCTGTGTACCTGCACCCCACAGATCTAATGCTCTTTATCATCCTCCACTGCAGTATGCATACCCAGAGGGAGAGTGTGTAGTCAAGGGTGAGCACGTTGATAGCTAAGTCCCTCCCAGCTGCTTGTGGATCAGGTCCTGCTTTCTGTCACTACACACACCTATACCTTACCCTTTTAGCTGTGCACTGGCATGCTCCCAGCCTCACTATAACATCAGTTTCCACCACACTGCACGTGCCTAAGGGGAGAGTGTGCACCCATAGGAGAGCAGGATGACAACCAGAGCCCCAGTAGCAGCCAGTGAGCCCACAGTTGTTCCCAGCCCTTACCTAACTACCCTGATCCCCATCACTACATGTGTATCTGCAAATAGTTGTTGCTCCCACATAGGCACCTACAGCTGGCCATTATAATACCACCAGCCCTCACCACCACCATTGCCTGCCCTGGTCCTTGCCAGTCTTGGGGGCACCACTGAGGACCACAACAGCCCTTAGAGCCACTGCAGACACCCACCACCATAGTGTTTGCTAAGGACCACACAGTTGTTGATGTTGTGGAACTCAGTGGCCTGAGCCAAACAGACATCATGTTCCCTTGGACTGTTGCTGCCATGCACCTTTGCACTCAGTGGCCTGCACCACTAGACCCAGAGTCATAGCATGATCTAGCATGCCCCTATCTGAAAGTGAAAGCCTTCCCTTAATGCAGTCTGTGAAGTCTGGAAGATGCTATTGATTCTTCAAATGCACGGACCCCTATGCAAGCCTATAAGGATTAGGAAAAATCAGGAATATATGAGTCCACTAAAGGAATACAGTAAGCCTCCAGTAGCTGGCCCCATAAAATGGAGATCTAGGAATTGCCTGACAAATAATTTATTATTTATTTATTTATTTATTTATTTATTTATTTATTTATTTAATTTTTAAATATTTTATTTATTTATTTGACAGAGAGAGACTTAGCAAGAGCAGGAACACAAGCCAGGGGAGCGGGAGAGGGAGAAGCAGGCTTCCCACCAAGCAGGGAGCCTGATGCAGGGCTCGATCCCAGGACCCTGGGATCATGACCTGAGCTGAAGGCAGACACTTAATGGCTGAGCCACCCAGGCACCCCCTGACAAAGAATTTAAAATAATTGTTCTACTGATGCTCAGAGAGCTACAAGAGGACACGGATAAACAATTTAATGATATCAGAAAAATAACACAAGAACAAAATGTGAAGTTCAACAAAGAGATAGAAAACATAAAAAAGAACCAAACAGAAATTTTGGTGCTGAAGAAAACAAGAAATGACCTCAATAACTTTTATCAGTGGACTTGAACAAGCTAAGAGAGAATCAGTGAGCTAGAAGACAGTTCAACTGAAATTATCCAGTTAGAGAGGCAAAAAGAAAGATTGAAAAGAAATGAAGAAAGTCTATGGGAATCACTGGATTCCATATAAATAAGTAATGTACCTATCATGGGATCCCTGATGGAGAATAAAAAAAGAAGAAAGTTTATTTAAAAAAAAATAATGGCTGAGAGCTTCCCAAACCTGTGGGGAGATTTGGACATCCAAATTCATGAAATCAATAGGTTACCTAAAAGTATCACAACAAAACAATCTTCTCCTTGACAAATAATAATGAAACTATCTAAAACCAATGGTGAAGAGAGAATTTTAAAAGCACAGAAAGAGTCCACAATAGCCAAACTATGGGAGGAGCCTAGATGTCCATCAACAGATGAATGGATAAAGAAAATGGGGTGTATATATACAATAGAATATTATGCAGCCACCAAAAAATGAAATCTTGCCATTTGCAACAACGTGGATGACCTAGAGGGTATTATGCTAAGTGAAATAAGTCAATCAGGGAAAGACAATTATCATATGATCTCAGTGATATGAGGAATTTGAGAAACAAGACAGAGGATCATAGGGGAAGGGAGGGAAAAATGAAACAAGATGAAACCAGGGAGACAAACAGTAAGAGACTCTTTTTTTTTTTAAGATTTTATTTATTTATTTGACAGAGATAGAGACAGCTAGAGCAGGAACACAAGCAGGCTTCCCGCTGAGCAGGGAGCCCGATGTGGGACTCGATCCCAGACTCTGGGCTCATGACCTGAGCTGAAGGCAGATGCTTAATGACTGAGCCACCCAGGTGCCCAACAATAAAGAGACTCTTAATCTCAGGAAACAAACTGAGGGTTGCTGGAGTGGGGAGGGGTGGGAAGGATAGGGTGGCTGGGTGATGGACATTGGGGAGGCTATGTGCTATTGTGAGTGCTGTGAATTGTGTAAGACTGATGAATCACAGACCTGCACCCCTGAAACAAGTAATACATTATATGTTAATAAAAAAATAAAAATAAAAAAAAGCAGTGAGAGAAAAAAAATTGTCATACAAGGGAATTCCCACAAGGTAATCAGTGGATTTCTCAGCAGAGACCTTTAGGCTGGGAGAGAAAGGAATGATATATTCGAAGTATGGAAAGAAAGAAACTGCCAACCAAAATACTTCACTTAGCAAAGCTGTCCTTCAGAACTAAAGGTGAAATGAAGACTTTCCCTAGTAAACAAAAGCTGAGGAAATGCATCACCATTAAACCTGCCTTACAAGAAATGTTGAAAGGAGTTCTTCAAGCTGTAACAAAAGGATGCAAATTAGTAAAGTGAAAACATATGAAAATATACAACAAAATGATGAAGATAATCATAGAGTCAGATTCAGAATACTCTAATACTGTAATATGGTGATATTAATATTAACTACTTAGCTCTAGTATAAAGGTTAAAGGACAAAAAATAAAAATATCTATAGCTTCATCAATTTATTAATAGATACACAAGATAAAGGTATGTAAATGGTGACATAATTATAAAAATGGGGAAGAGTAAAAGGATAGTTTTTGAATGCTATTGAAGTTACAGTATTATCAGTGTTTTATATATAAATATACAAGTATATAAATCATATATATATATAAATATATAAATCAGTGTTTTAGGTAAGCCTCATGAGAATCATAAGAAAAAATCTACTGTAGATACACAAAAGATAAAGAAAAGAGAATTAGAAAAGATAAAGAGAAGGGAATCAAACCATATCACTATGGAAAATCATCAATTTACAAAGGGAGGCAGCAAGAAAAAAAGAAGAAGAAAAAGAAAAATGGAACTACAAAACAGCCAGAAAACAAATGTTAAGATGGCATTAGTAAGCCCTTACCTATCAATAACTACTCTAAATATTAATGGATGGAATTCTCCAATCAGAAGATATAGAATGCCTAAAAAAAAAAAAAAAATCCAGTTATATTCTCCATTCAAGAGACTCACTTAAGTTTTAAGGACACATATAGGCACAAAGTAAATAAATGGCAAAAGATATTCCATGCAAGTGGAAATAAAAAGAAAGCAGCTGTGTCTGTCCTTATGTCAGACGAAATGAACATCAAAAAATGGTAACAAGAGACAAAGGCAGTCATTATGCAATGATAAGGAAGCTAATTCATCAAAAACATAACAATCATAAATATATATTCATGTAGCATTGGTTCACCTAAATATATTAAGCAAATACTAACAGAACTGAAGGGAGAAATAGACAACAGTTCAGTAATAGTAGGGGAATTTAATACCCAACTTTCAACAATAGATAGATCATCCAGACAAAAAAATCAACAAGGAGATACTGGAGTTGAACCATATTTTAGATGAAACGGAACTAACAGGTCTATACAGAACATTCCACTTTACAGAAGAATATAAATTCTTCTCAAGCACACATGGAGCCTTCTCCAGGATTGATCACATGATAAATCACAAAAGAAGTCTTAGCAAATGTAATAGGATTATAATCATACCAAATATCTGTCTGACCAATATGATATAAAACTAGAAATCAATAACAAGGTGAAATTTCACAACTATGTAGAGATTAAACAACTTGCTCTTGAACAAACAATGGGTTAAAGAATAAATCAGTGGTGAAATAAAAAAAATATTGAAATAAATGAAAAGAGAAGCATAACTTATCAAAACCTATGGGATGCTGCAAAAGCAGGAGGGCAGTTTGTAGTGATAAATGCCTACATAAAGACACAAGAAAGATCTCAAATAAACAATGTCACTTTACACCTCAGGAACTGGAGAAAGAGGAAAAAAACAAAAACAAAAACCTGAGCCCAAAATTAGCTGAAGGTAGGAAATAAGATCAGAGTGGAAATAAACAAAATAGAGACTGGAAAGACAATTAAAAAAAATCAATGAAATCAAGAGCTGTTTTTTGAAAATATAAACAAAACTGACAAATCTTTAGCTGGACTAACTCAGAAAAAAAAGAGGGGGGTCAGAAATAAAATCAGAAATGAAAGATAAGACATCACAACAGATACTATAAAAATACAGAAATCACAAATGATTGTTACAGATAATTATACACCAACACACTGGATGACCTAGAAGAAACAGATATAATTTACCAAAGAAATAGAAAATTTGAATAAACTAATAATGAGTAAAGAGATTGAGTAAATAATACAAAAACCCTCCCAACACAGCAAAGCCTAGAAACAAATGATTTCACTGGTGAATTCCACTAAACATTTAAAGAAGAACTAACTAATAGCTATAAAACACTTTCAAAAAATTGAAGAAGAGAAAACACTCTCAAACTAATTTTATGAAGCCGGCATTAACCTGATCTCAAAGCCAGATAAGGGCACTACAAGAAAATAAAACTATATACCAATAATCTTGATGAATATATATGGAAAAATTCTCAGCAAAATATTAGAAAACCTAATTCAATAACATATTAAAAGATCATTCACCATAATCAAGGGGGATTTATCTCTGGGATGCAAGGATGGTTCAACATATGCAAATCAGTAATGTGATACACTATATTAACATAATGAAAGATAAAAATCATATGTTCATCTCAATAAATGCAGAAAAAGCATTTTAAAAAATACAACATTTTTTCATGATAAGAACCTTCAACAAACTGGATATAGAAAGACATACTTCAACACATTAAAAGTCATATATAACAAACTCACAGCCAACATCATACTTAATGGTGAAAGTTTGAAAGCTTTTCCTTTGTGAACAGGAAAAAGACAAGGGTGCCCACTCTCACCACTCCTATTCAACATAGTACTGGGAGTTCTAGCCCAAGAAATCAGGCAAGAAAATTAAATAAAATATATCAAAATAGGACAAAAAGAAGCAAAATTGTCTTTGTTTGTCGATGATATAATATTATATAGAGAAAATCTTAAAAACTCCACCAAAGACTGCTAGAACTAATCAACAAAGTAAAGTTAGAGAACATAAAGTCAAAAAACAGGGAATAGTTGCATTTCCATATACAATCACCAAAACGTGAAAAAAAAAAAAAAAGAAACAAACCAACTCATTCACAATTGAATCAAAATAATAATAATAATAAAATACTTAGGAATTAGTTTAACCAAAGAGGCAAAAAATCTGTACACTAAAAGCCACAACTTTGGTAAAAGAAAATGAAGAAGAAACAAATAAATGGAAAAATATTCCATGCTTATGAATTTGAAGAAAAAATGTTATTAAAATGCTCATGCCATCCAAAGCAATATACAATTTGATAGCTAAATGTAAATATCACAATCCCTATAAAAATTTCAATGACATCTTCCCCAGAAAAAGAAAAAAAAAACTATCCTCTAATTTATATGGCACCCCAAATAGTCAAAGAAATCCTGAGAAAGGTTAACAAAGCTGGAGGCATTACACCACTTGATTTTAAACTATATTACAAAGCTATAGTAATCAAAACTGTAGGGTTCTGGCTTAAAAATGAACACATAGATTAATGGGACAAAACAGAGAACAAAAACAAATCTTTCCATATATGGTCCATTAATACTTACAAGGTATCCAAGAATACTCAATGGGGAAAGGATAGTGTTTTTTCAATAAATGATGTTTGGAAAAGGAAAGCCACATGAATAAAAATGAAATTGGATCCCTATCTTACACCACTCACAATAATTAACTCAAAATGGAATAAAGTCTTAAAGATCTGATGTGAAACCATAAAAATCCTAGAAGGGAAAATCCTTTGATCTAGATCTTGGCAGCAATTTTTCTAAATATGACACCAAAAACAAACAACAAAAGGAAAAATCAACAAGTGGGAATACATCAAACTAAAAATCTTCTGCACAGCAAACAACAATAACAGCAATAAACACACAAAATGAAAAGACACCTTATAGAATGGGAGAAAATATTTGCAAATCACATATCTGATAAATATGTGAAGAACTCATTCAACTCAGAGCAAAAGAAAAAAGAAAAAAGAAAAAAAATCCAATTAAAAACTGTAGAGAGGACCTGAATAGACATTTTTTTTTCCAAAAAAGACATGAAAAGGTACATGAAAAGTTGTTCAACATCACTAAACATCAGGGAAATGCAAATCAAAATCACAATAAGATGTCACCTAACACCTGTTAGGATGGTTATCACTGGAGAGACAAAAGATAACAAGTGTTAGTGACGATATGGAAAGAAGGGAACCTTGTGTGCTGTTGGTAAGAATGTAGATCGATACATCCACAATGGAAACCAGTATGGAGATTCCTCAAAAAAATTTAAATAGAAGTACCATATGATCTATCGATCCTACTTCTGGGTATATATCTGAAGGAGATGAAATCAGGATCATGAAAACATATCTGAGCTTCTATGTTCATTGCTGTGTTATTCATAATAGACAAGATACGGAAACAACCAGAGTGACAGTCAATGGAAAAAATGGGATAAAGAAAATGTGATATGTATACACTATGATATTGTCCAGCTGTGAGAAGAAAGGAAATCCTATCATTTATGTCAACTTTGATGAATCTTGAGGGCATTATGTTAAATGAAATAGGTAAGAGAAAGGCAAATACTTCATGATATCACATATGTGCAATCCAAAAAAGCAAAACTCAAGGAGAATAAAAGGATGGTTACCAAAGGCTGGGGGTGGGGTGAAGGGAAAACTATTGTTCAAAGGTACAAACTTCCAGGTGTGCCTGGTTGGCTCAGTCATTAAGCGTCTGCCTTCAGCTCAGGTCATGATCTCAGGGTCCCCGGATCGAGCCCCACATCAGGCTCCCTGCTCAGTAAGAAGCCTGCTTCTCCCTCTCCCACTCCCCCTGCTTGTGTTCCTGCTCTCGCTGTCTCTGTCTCTGTCAAATAAATAAATAAAATCTTTTAAAAAAATTTAAAAAATTAAAAAAAAGAGTCACCCCACCTTTAGTCCAATGGTGCAAGCCAGTGAGGACCCAGGTGGTGGCCCGTTGGCTGGGAAAAAAAAAAAAAAAAAGGTACAAACTTCCAACTATAAGATTAACAGGTTTTGAGGCTCTAACATACAGGAAGTTTGATTACAGCTAATAATACTGTATTATATACTTACAAGTTGCTAAGAGAGTAAATCTTAAATGTTACCACTACAGAAATAAATGATTATTATGTGATGGGAGGGAGGTGTTAGCTAATGCTATGCTGGTAATCATTTTGCAGTATACAAGTGTATCAAGTCAACAGTTGTAGACTTTAAACTTATACAATGTTATATGTGTATAATATCTCAATAAAGCTGGAGAAAAAAAAAGAATAAATTGCCAAAGAGGAATAACTGGACTAACAATACAGATAGATTTCCCATCATAATCTAGCAGAGGGCCTTTTTTATTTTCTTTTTTAAAAAGATTTTATTTATTTATTTGACAGAGAGAGACACAGTGAGAGAGGCAACACAAGCAGGTGGAGTAGGAGAGGGAGAAGCAGGCTCCCCATGGAGCAGGGAGCCTGATGCGGAGCTCGATCCCAGGACCCTGGGATCATGACCTGAGCCGAAGGCAGACGCTTAACAACTGAGCCACCCAGGCGCCCCCCTTTTTTATTTTCTAAGCCTTATAAAATATTTGCTAAAATGAAATAAAAACTTTAATGACCAAATATAGTTCTTCCATGTCCATTGGATATAAGGCACATGTTTAAGATTTTATCTACATAAGAAAGACTATATAATTTTGACCTTAATAAGGTATAGCATGAAAAAATGAAAAAAAGACAAATATAATCAAGATAAAATGTGTTATCAAATATCATGATATTTGAAATTTATTTATAGGCATGGAGTTCTATAGAAATTCAGAGATTTAAAAATTAAATAAAAACAGCAAAAATAAAGTAATAGCTATACAGAATGTTTAATATTTGATAGTGTCCTTTATGATTTACCATATTTAACTACTAAAATGAAGACAAATGTTTGTTATTCATATTATATAGTTCATAAAACTGAAAGTTAAGGTAACAATCACACAATACTAACAAATGATAGAATAAGAATAAACCATACATCTTCTGAATGCAATACACCCATTCCTTTTCCATTTCTGTTAGACCTTTATTTTACATATCCATATTTCACAAAGATCAATTATTATCAAACATAAAAATTATATATTCTAAAATGTTCAGTGTGATTACTTATTCATTCAACAAGCATATTTTAATCATATCCTAGGTTTTCTAGTTTTATGCAAACTGAAAGAAATAGTCTGATGGCTCATTAACATGTGGATTTTAAGCTATTTGAAAGGACTTATAAGACATAAGGCTATATAGCACGTGTCTGTAATTTTTGAGATAAAAGATGTGAAAGATCAATTTGGAGCAATATTAAAAAGATAAATCTTCAAGGAAAACTGAGTTAGAGGCTATGACTTATAAGAATTAATATTAGATTTGTAAAAAGATTTGTTAAAGATGAATGAAGTGTGTTATTTGTTATGTGTGGCCTATGTGGAATTTGATTTGACTATCAGATAGGGCTGTTTTCCAATAATGGAATAGATTGGCTGACTGATTGTGTTGTGTGTGTGTATGTGTGCTTACAAAAGGAAATAATTTAGTTTCTGAAAGCATGGACTGAAAAAAAAAGGAGGTATGTAAGATTAATCAATCATTGACGCAAACATCATTAGAGCTTCTTGGTATAAGGTAAATAAAACAGAATGTGGAAATTTAAAGATAGAGAAGCAGAAAACTACACAAGATCCTCCAGGTCCTCCTTGTTTCACACAGATGTATTTAGGTCAGGCAGAGCTGGGTATTTTGTGCAGTGTTCAAGAAGTGGGAACTCTTTTCCTATTTATTTTTTTAAGATTTCTAGATTGAATTCAGAGGTAGTAAGTACCATCTAGTTGAGTATGTAAAACCAAGGGCACCTATGTCCAGGAAGGGAGTTCATAAATACTGTTTAAGGTGCCTGCAACACTGTTGAAACTTGGCACACGAGTGTGTTGATGTTAGGAGATGCTTTGCTACTTGTCCACTGAGAGGGATCGTGCATCTGAAGCCCCGGGCTGCCAAGCACAAGAAAAGGCAAGGGGTGGATTTGCTAAGGACATTCTAAACCAAAGGGTTAATTCTTCTCCTCAGTTTCCATCAGTAGAACATAATTTCTAAATGGCAAAGGGTTTGTCTTTTTTTTTTGTTTTGCTTTGTTTTCAATCCTTGGAACCTAAAATATGCTGAATAAGTGTTTGTTGGGTGAATGGTAGAGTAAAACTCAGTTAAGACACACAATTTTGTTTTACTGGCTTTCAGTTTTTATGTTAAAATGAACATCTTTAAATACTCTTATGTTAGAATATCTCTGATGTCCTTTTCAGGTCTGAGAATCTATGATTTTATAAATTAAGGTTAACTATGATCTTTAAAAACTAATGAAAGCTATGTACTTATTAAGAATTTTAAACACCATAAATCTGTTCTTTCAAATTTTCTAGCAAATACAAAGGAAAAAAATAGTTTCTTGCCTCTGTATGTGATAAATTAATTATATTGCTAAAATCTTTATACTGTAAATTACTTTAAAATACAAAGTATCTTTAAATCGCTATAATAAATCTACCTTTATAAATTAATTTATAAATTAATTTTCTTGACATCACTTGCAGGAATAATTTTTTCTAATATATATATGTATATGGATAATGTATATATGAATACATATACATATATATATGAAACTGCCTAAAAATATGAATCTTCAAGAAAACTATACTGAGAAAATAGAACGAATTACATTCAAACTAATTGACCAGCTACAGGGATATCATCTCTAGATGAAATATTTTATTATAAGATAATATTTTCTAAAATATTAATTATATTTTTGTAATATATATGCTTAGAAGTTAAGTAGATCTGCCTATGGCTTCAACTATGCCATGTAACTACTTAAACAATTGGATACTAAATTGTATGAACTAAAATTGACATAATATTACTTAACTTGTTAAGTTATATTTAATATTACAGATAACTGATTTCAGTAGTTCAGTATAGTAGTTGGCAAATAATTTTGACAAATTAATTATATTTGTTGCTTTTATTGTTATCAATATACATCTAGTCATTAAAGATGATTATGACTCTTATATAGCAAAATACTAAATGATTATAAAATTAACCTAAGAGGCATGTTTCTACCCATTGTTAAAAATAGAAAAATGTAGGGGCGCCTGGGTGGCTCAGTCGTTAAGCGTCTGCCTTCGGCTCAGGTCATGATCCCAGCGTCCTGGGATCCAGCCCGGCATCGGGCTCCCTGCTTGGCGGGAAGCCTGCTTCTCCCTCTCCCACTCCCCCTGCTTGTGTTCCCTCTCTCGCTGTGTCTCTCTCTGTCAAGTAAATAAATAAAATCTTAAAAAAAAAAAAAGAAAAATGTACAGAAAAAAATGGAGATTTGTAAGGCAAAGGGTAAAATGTCATTTTTCTTGGCTATGCATTCTTTATCATTTGCAAATGTTTTATTTTTTAATTAATAAGGAAGGTTATTAAAAAGAAGTAAATGATAATAACAAAGTAAACCACAAACAAAGAAAAAGTTAAAAATTGGAACTATATTCTAGTTTCTGAATACAGATGAAATTTCTATAGAAAGAGTCACAATGTATAGTTATTGAAATAAGGTATAATTTCATTTTTTAAATGTCAGGTCTAAAACTGCAGTGTTTTTTCATGTCAAAACTCCTGTTTGTCTCTATTTTGGAAATTTGTGTTTCTTAAAGTTATCTGTACATTTCATTTAATTTTTCAAATTATTGGCATAAAGCTGTTCACAATCTTTCCATCTAATTGGTAGTTTGTTTTCTCTTAGTCTTTAGCAGTTTATTTAGAAACTGATGAATTTTATTTATCTTCTAAGAAACCAGCTTTTAATTTCATTGGTTTTTCTCCATTATTTGTTCATTTTCTTTTTCTCATGTTAATGCTTTATCTGTATCATTTCCTTCATTCTGTTTTGGTTTTAATTTGATCTTTTCTTTCCTAATTTCTGAAATTAGGAACTCATTTTTAATTTCTAAGTTTGGGAATTTTAGATTTTTCTTGTTTCCTAAAACAAGAGTTTAAGGCTATTAGTTTCCCCCAACATACTGTATTAGCTGTCTCTCATAATTCTGATATATTGTGTTATTATTCAATTTAGTTCAAATTATTTTCTAATTATGTGAGACTTCTCTGCCCATGGATGGATGGATGATTTTTTATTTATTTATTTATTTATTTTTTAATTTATTTCCCATGGAATATTTAGAAGTGTGCTGTTTAATTTACAAATATTTGAGGGTATTTTTTTCCTATTTATTTAATCACTATCGATTTCTAATTCAGTTCCATATGGTCAGAGAATATACTCTGTATGATTTTAATATTTTATTAACATTTAATTACAATCAATTGATTAATGGTTGGTAATTAATTCAAATTAATATAGCCTAATAAATGTACAATGTATGTTGAAAATAACTAACAATATGTTAATTTGGGGTGTAGTATTCCATAGATAAATATTAAGGAAAGGTAGCTGATAGTGTTACTTAGGTCTGTGTGTTCTAATATTTTCTTCAGTTATTTTATCCATTCCTGAGAAATGGTTTTTAACATTTTGTTTGTATGTTATTTATTTCTTCCTTTAATTCTGTCCCTTTTTGCTTCATGTATTTTATTTTTTTTAAAGATTTTATTTATTTATTTGACAGAGAGAGACAGCTAGAGAGGGAACACAAGCAGGGGGAGTGGGAGAGGGAGAAGCAGGCTCCTGGCCGAGCACGGAGCCCGATGTGGGGCTCGATCCCAGGACCCTGGGAGGGATCATGACCTGAGCTGAAGGCAGACGCTTAATGACTGAGCCACCCAGGAGCCCCTGCTTCATGTATTTTAAAGTTCTCTCATTGGGGCACCTGCGTGGCTCAGTAGGTTAAGCATCAGACTCTTGGTTTCATCTCAGGTGGTGATCTCAGGGTTGGGAGATCAGCCCCGCCTCAGGATCCAGGCTCCTTGTGGAGTCCGCTTGGAGATTTTCTCCTTCTGCCCCATCCTCCCTCCCCCCCCCACCAACCCCGTCTCTGTCTCTCTCAAATGAATAAATAAATCTTAAAAAAAAATGTTGTGTCATTATGTGCATACACATTTGTGATTGTTGTTACTACCATGAATGGGCTCTTTCTAGCATTATGGAGATCTCTCTCTATATATCCAACAATACTATTTATCTTGGTACATATTTTACCTGATATTAATATAGCTATTTGAGATTGTTTATTCTTACTTGACTGAATATGTTTTTTCAACCATTTATTTTTAACTTCTCTGAGCCATGCATACTTAAAGTGTGTCTCTTGAAGAGCATATAATTTTGTCTGGACTTTCTTATTCATTCTGGTGATCTCTAGCTTTAAATTGGAATCTTCCAACAATTAACTTTTTATGTAATTATTTATATGGTCAGCTTAGATTGCCTTTTTTTATTTATTTTATTTTCCATTTTATTTTTGTTTTCTACTTGTATCTTCAGAGTTTTTCTGTCTTCTTTTGCAGGATTCTTTTTGATTGTTTAAGTTTTTACAATTCCATTTCAGTTTTTCATTTTGGCATTAAGCCTATACTTATTTGCATTATTTGTAGTGATCTCACTAGGAATACAAATATACATCTTTAAATTTCCACAATTTACAGCATTATTGAATTATTCCATGTAATATGTAAAAATCTTTTTTTTTTGTAAAAATCTTTTTATGTCCATATTCTTTCTTTATGTTGTGATTTGTACTTGTATTACATTTATAATGTTTGTAAAGTGCCTATAAAGATTTTTTAAATGCTTTTTTGCTTTAAATGGTGTTATAAAAATTTAAGACACACACACACACAAATACTTTATATATTTACTTAGTTGGTTAACATGTCTGATTTTAAAACAGTCCTTTCTGAAAGTCTAAGTTTCTAAGTGGAATGATTTTTCTTCAGCCTGAAAAACTTTCTTTAGCATTTCTCTTATTGCACATTTTCTGGCAATAAAGTCTCTTACATTTTTTTTTTCTGAAGATGTCTTATTTCACCTTTTTCTTGAAGTATAATTTTACTACATATAAAATTGTGTATTGTTATTTTTCTTTCTTTTAGCATTTTAAAAATACTGCCCTTCTCTATACTTATGTCACAAGTTTTTTATGATACTTCATTAATTGAATAGTTGATCCCATGTATCATAATGCATCATTTGTCTCATACTGCATTTAAGATTCACTCTTAATTTTTGGCTTTCAATCATTTCATTATTACTTGTTATCTTCTTCAGTATGAGCTTCTTCATATCTATTTTGTGATAAAGTCTATTTAGTGTTTTTAAAATATTTCAGATATTGAATTTTTCAGTTCTAGACCTTTGATTTGGTTGTTTCTGTTTGTTTCTATTTCTTTGCTAAAATTTTCCAGCTTTCATTCATAGCAGAACATTTTGGTTTCTTTCATCAAGGGTAGTTTTAATGGCCTCTTGAAAATTATAACTTGTATATTCCAGTATACATGGGTCATCTCAACATTTTTGTCATTTGATTTTCTTTTCTGTTGAGAACATATCTATTTTCCTGGTTCTTTATATGTTGAGGAACTTTGTATAGTATCATGAAAATTGTGAATGTTAAACTGTAGAGTTCTGGGTTAAGCTTTAGATATAATGGATTCTTTTTGTTTGTTTTTTGTTTTGTTTTGTTTTGTTTTTTTGTTTTGCTTTCTCTCTCTCTCTAATGAGTGTCCTGCCTTTTGTGTTAGCAGGAAAGTAGGTTGTTCAGACAACATATTTTATTTTTTGGGTGGCAACTTCTTAGTTTTTCACTTTTGTGTACTCGAGCATCATGGTTCAAGAATCAGTCTGAGATCTTGCTAGCAGGGTATAGGAATCCGCTTTCTAACATTTCCCTTCTGAGATTCTTACAACCCTTTTCAGTGGCTGGGGTTTCCCTGGCATATCACAGGCTGAATCTGGTCTAAGGTTAAAAACTATACAAATGAAATTCATCTTATAAAATTCCCATCCTCTCACAGTATACTCCTAACCACAGAATGTCTCCCACTCTCTCCTCTCCAGTGGCTTCATATAACTGTTTTTTGTTTGTTTGTTTTGTTTTGCTTTTGTATTTGGCTGTTTATACTTTTATTACCCCATCCCTACAGGGTATTTACTCCTACAGGATCTTATTCTGCCTTTACCAGAAGCAGAAATTTCAGGGTCAGCATTCTTACTGAATACATTCTGTTTCTTCCAAAGACATAGTAGGGATTGTTCCATTATCTTCTGTTACACAGTTAATAATGAAAACTCTTGTGCTAAAGCAGTGGGATAGACTAACTTTCTTTATTGCTTTTTGTTTTGTTTTGGCTAAGATTATTATTTAATTGCTCTTTTTTGATTGCTTTTTAAATTTCTCCTTTAAAATATTTAAGTTTATATTCTCATTAATCTGAGTTGTTGCTACCTTGTATTCACATGGGTTTCTTTGCTAGTTCTCTATTCCCTTCTTAACTATTGGGAAATTATCTTATATATATATATATATATATATATATTTTTAATATAATATATAATATATAATACATAATCATATAATAATATATATTCATAATATAATATTATGAATATATAATTCATAATATAATATAAAATGTATAATCATATAATAATATAAAAATATATAATCATACATTTTTAATTGGTCACTCCCTTTCTTTTATTTTTTAAAAGATTTTATTTATTTTATTTTTTAGAGAGATGTGGGTGGGAGGAGATGGGGAAAGAGAGGGGCAAGCAGACTCCATGCTTATCATGGAGCCAGTCACAGTGCTTGATCTCAAGACCCTGAGATCATGACCTGAGCTGAAATCAAGAGTTGGACGCTTAGATGACTGAGCCATGTGTCCCAGTCATTCCCTTTCTTTTAATGTTTACTTGAAATTTCTTTCTTTCTTATTGACCTCTTTGAGAATAGTAAGAAGTAATCAGCCAATTCCAAATTATGGCATTATTTTTTCTATAATGGTTTTAAGTGATAAAGTTTATACAGTTAAATAGAACATGCTCCATGGCAACTGACAATAATTTAATTATCTCATTTGTAGTCTTGGACTTTTTCTATTTTGGAGAAACCACTGTGGGCATTAGGGCCAGTGTAGGAAAACCTAAACTTTAATTGATGAATTGCTAGAGGTTTAGTATGAAAAAGTCTGAGGGTTAATAACTCCAGAGGAACCCAGTCGTAAGAGGGTGCCCCCACAATATTGTGAGACCACCAGGACCTCAACCAGGTTCCCAAAATAAATATCAGAAAGAAATCCACTGGTGCTTCCAGCAAGGAAAGGGAGGGAAAGAACCTTATCTGTTTGTTTGTTTGGCTTAATATTTTGTTGTAAGTTTATATATTTAATTTTTCCCTTTTATTGAAGAATAATTGACAAACAATATTGTATTAGTTTTAGATGTACAACATGTGATTTTATATGTACATATAAAATGAAATGATCACCACAATAAGTCTAGTTACTATCTGTCACCTTAGAAGTTGTTATAATATTATGACTATAGAAAAGGACTCATTTTGAAATAAGCCAGAGGACTCTGTTCTTAGCTAACCAAAGACTAACTGGCTGAGGTATTATCAGAGCCTAAGTGATCTAGGAAAAGGGAAATACCTATCTCCAACGTACTCTAACCATCCTGTCCCACCTACGGGGGCCGGGGTGGGGGTGGGGGAAATAATCTGAGAAATATTTGTGAAAATCACAGTCCAGAGGCAGAGGCTTACTAAAAGACTGAAACGTCATCACAGAGTTATACAACACTTTCCCTACATTTCCCCAATGTAGGTTCATCAATTGTAACAAATGTACCACTCTGGTGGGGAGTTTTGAAATTTGTGGATACTATGCAAATATAGAGGAAGGGGTATGTGGGAAACCCATGTACTTCCTCTCAATTTTGCTGTGAACTTAAAACTGCTGTAAAAATATCAAGTCTAAATAAAAAAGATTGAGAAAGGAGGCTTGCTGATGCCTCACTTGTTAAGTCTTAAGAAAATGTGCACATGTAAAAACAAATTTAATGTAGACTAAAAATCAATAATACAAGCTAATATGAGCATTATGAAAAAATTGGTTGGTAAACCTGTAAATTCTTTAGATATAAAATTTAATTTAGCCTAAGAATCCTTTTTAACTTTACCAAACACTATACTCACATGGAGATGTGCCACCTATTACAACTACATTTGAGACCTATTATTTTTTACATAATGTTTTATCAAGTTTCCAAACTTAAATAGAATAACAGGAGAGAAGTTATTACATCATCAGGCAGTTTACCTTGAACAGAGAATGTAAAATAATAATGAAAAGATATGATTGAAAGAGATTCTTTTATGATTTATCCTTGATATCATTTTCCCAATCTGTGGGCATTATTAAGCAGCAAGCAAAGAGATTGAAGGTCTTTAAAAACAAAATCCCAACAGCATATATTTGAAATGGCAGATTGCAGATAAGATATATAGATGATAGATAGATAGATGATAGATAGATAAAAATAGAATATATAAATAATATATCATGTAATATATACACACATTTGATTCTTGAACAACATGGTTTTGAACTCTGTGGGTCCCTCTTATATGTGGATGTTTTTCAACAAATACAATACAGTACTGTATATGTATTTTCTTTTTTCTTTTTTTTTAAAGATTTTTATTTACTTATTAGAGAGAGAGAGAGAGCACGAGCGGGGGTGAGGGGCAGAGGGAGAGGGACAGGCAGACTCCCTGCTGAGCAGGGAGCCTGTTGCAGGGCTTGATCCCAGGACCCTGAGATCATGACCTGAGCCGAAGGCAGATGCTTAACCAACTGAGCCACCCAGGTGCCCCTGTATATATATTTTCTCCTCCTTATGATTTTTTTCTTTTCTTTTTTTTTTTTAAGATTTTATTTATTTATTTGACAGAGAGAGACAGCGAGAGAGAGAACACAAGCAGGGGGAGTGGGAGAGGGAGAAGCAGGCTTCCCGCTGAGTAGGGAGCCGGATGCGGGGTTTGATCCCAGGACACTGGGATCATGACCTGAGCCGAAGGCAGACGCTTAATGACTGAGCCACCCAGGCGCCCCTCCTTATGATTTTCTTAATAACGTTTTCTTTTCTCTAGCTTACTGTATTGTACAAGTGCAGTATATGATACATATAAAATAGAAAATATGTGTTAACTGACTGTTTATGTGATTGGTAGGGCTTCCAGTCAACAGTATGCTATTGGTTAAGTTTTGGGGAAGTCGAAAGTTGTATGACTCTAACCCCTTTGTTGTTCAAGGGTAAACTGTATGATGCTTATTAAAGAAAATAAAAATTTTTAAAAATCAACATAAAACTTTATATTATTAGATTAATATTTACTATGCACAATAGAAAACACTCATAGTTTTATTGAAGACATTTTGTGTCTCTTTAAAAATATAAATAAATTAGGGACTGCAGTTCAAAATTCTATGAAGAAAAAATGAAGTAAAATAATTTTTATTCAATGTATACTAATTTAATATTTTTTACTAATCTATACTTTCATTACTTTAAATAGCAAGAGAAAAATATTCCCCCCTTAATTCCACACTGTTTCTGTATCTAATTTGTGTCTAAGTTTCAAATGATTAATGTATGCTTCTTTTATAAATGTGTATAGTATAGTCTCATGCATACACACATATATTATGAAATGTAATCACACTGCAGCCTAATAAACAATACTCCTCCAATACATTACTATGAATGACTGCTTAAGCCCAGTATAAAATATGCTTCACCTTGTTTAGAAAGTGTTGTGTTTTTGATGTTTAGTTTGCCTCTTACTAGTGTTGACTTTTTTCAAGTATTTTATGGCCAATAATTTAAGCATATTTTAATGTTTTGTTTAAATTCCTAGAATGTCAGTGAGTATATTTGTCTTTAATAAATACTATCAACTCATTCTCACATTTAAGCAACTCCTTGTAACATTTTTATATGTGATTATCTATTTCCCCATGCCCTGGATAACATAACTTTTATTATTTAAAAATGATAAAGATAAAAAATAATAAAAGCCCAATAATCTAAGGGACAGAATTTGTAGTTTCAAATAAGTATAAATGGCATTTTGGACTATAGTAAATGAATTTGAACACTATATGTTCATTAGCTCTTTGTTTTTTTTTTCTCTCATAAATTATAGGTTAGAATCTTTTGCCTGTTTTCCTTGTAACTTGCTCCTGTTTTTGCTCTCTATGACATCTCTTAGTATTATTAAGGATATATATTAATTTATTTATCTTAGTAATTATCTTATCAGTTTTTAAAATTTTCCTGAAACTTTAAAGTAAGAAAATATTTGTTACAATGATTCACATCTTTTTTTTAAAGATTTTATTTATTTATTTGACAGAGAGACACAGCGAGAGAAGGAGCACAAGCAGGGGGAGTGGGAGAAGGAGAAGCAGGCTTCCCGCTGAGCAGGGAGCCCTATGCGGGACTCGTTCCAGGACCCTGGGATCATGACCTGAGTCGAAGGCAGACGCTTAACAACTGAGCCACCCAGGTGCACCTCCAACGACTCAAATTTTAATAATGCAATGTGCTAAGTAGAATCTTGAAAGGTTAAATAATTCATAGCACCATATATTTTATGCTATTAAAGGCTCTATTTTACATAAAATAAACTGCATGTTTCAATGGACATTCAAGAAGACGTCAGTAATCTATACACAGATATAATAGCCACCACAATCAAGATATAGAGAATTCTTTCCCAAGAATTTCCCTTATGACTCTTTCTAGCCAACTGTTACCTCAGTCTCAGGACCTAGTCATTCACTGATCTAGTTTTTCTTACTACAGATTGGTGAGTTTTGCCTTTTAAAGAATTTTATATACATAGGCTTATATAATATCTACTTTTTGGTTCAAGGCTTCCTTCACTCAGCATAATATTTTTAAGACCTAGCAATACAGAATGCCTGTAATTTTTAAAAAATATTGCTGAATGGTATTCCATTTTGGAGCTACAGCAACTGCATGTTTCCCCATTAGCATGCTGATGGGTGCCAGATTGTTTCTTATATTGAGCTATTAGAATTTTATGGAGGTTTTTTTTGTTGTTAAAATAAATTGTAAACAAATAGAAAAAAACAAAAACAAAAACTTAAAAGAGTAGAGTGATTACCAAACAATTGTTTTATTTTATCCATTAACTGCGAGATAGTAGCACTTAATTGTAATCCCTTAATAAAATATGATTTTTAATCATATTTTAATTTTTAATAATATTAACAATGTTGCCTGTAGAAGCTAACCATATTTACCAGAAGGACTTCGTCCTACCCTGTGCCTCTTCATCTTTGCCAATTTAAGGTAGGTGAATAAGACATGAAACCAAAACACTGTATTGTCTTTGTGTAAATATCAGGAACCAGAAAAACTTGGGGGACAAAAAGTTACCAGAATTGTATTGTTTGTTATCAATAAAAGTATTCAGATGTAATTAATGTATTTATTATATGTATTATGGTTAAAAACATTACCTCCTTTAAATTCCAGGGAAGAAATCAAGGAATAGTTCCAAATTGGAATCATTTTACACTGAAAATGAGAACCCTAAAAAATTGCATTTTAAATGCTCCTTAAATCATTTATATTACTAATATTTACTTATAATATTCATGTCACTATAAAAGAAGTCAAAATGTTTCTGGGTTTGTATTGCAAACATTTTACTGCCTTGCTGCAACGGTCCCATATTTGTGGAGAATTAATAGCTTCTTATTTTCATAGAACTTAGTACTGCATATAATTATCCTCCCAAATAAAACTATAATCTATACTCTAAATCGCTCATAATTATTTTAATGATATTGGATTAAGAATATATATATGAATATAATACATATAAAATCTTAAATGTATATATATAATTATATATATTATATGCTTAAGATTAAATACATTTCTAAGATTTTCTACATACATATCCATATAAAAATGGGAAATGGGCTTATATTTGTCATATTTCTTCAAATGAATTTATATGTTATAAAAGTGCACGCATCTTTATGTGCATATACTGTATGAAATACATATAAAATACTAACATCTGGGGCGCCTGGGTGGCTCAGTCGTTAAGCGTCTGCCTTCAGCTCAGGTCATGATCCCAGGGTTCTGGGATCCAGGCCTGCATCCGGCTAACTGCTCCGCGGGAAGCCTGCTTTTCCCTCTCCCCCTCCCCCTGCTTGTGTTCCCTCTCTCGCTGTCTCTCTCTGTCAAATAAATAAATAAAATCTTTAAAAAAATAATAATAAAATAAAATACTAACATCTTTTCTGTCGTTTTAATTAAAGAACTAAACATTTGGAATTTATTTTAATTTTTTTTGAAAGAGGGTATGCATGTGTGTAAGTACAGTTTTATGTAGATATTTTCAATGTAAAATTTGGAATAATTACAGGCTTATGCAGCTTTTATTGGTTTTTAAAAAACCAGGATATCCTTGACATTTCTTTCCTCTTGACCAAATTTTCTACAAACTTCTTCCTGCCTCTAGGCTCCTGACCTCCCGGTCACCACAGGTGACTAACCACAAGAGGTCTCTCTCCTCTCTTTTCTTAGCGCATTTACTTAGAAAACTTGTAATTGCAAATGCTTTTTCTACCAATTTGAGAAAAAAAAAAAAACTTTTTAAGGGACTCTTGCCAGTTTTATAACCTAGGACAGTCTTTCTCCAGGACCCAGGGACTCCCACGTTTCAAAGGGATCTTTGAAATGTAATCACCAAGGAAGATAATGCCCCGCCTCCCGTGGGCCCATAGGAGCATAGCTTCAACTTTGATGGGTGCCTTACTCCAAGTTGTACAATTACCTCCTGTCATGAAGATACAAGAAAATTTACTCTTCCTTTGAGTAAGGCCAATTAACAAACCCAAATGGTCTGGATTCCCGACCCCAGCTCTTAAAATCTGTCCCATTCTTTGGTGCAGTTCAGATCTCTGCCCGCTATCTCAACAGCCTTGAATAAAGTCTTCCTTATCTGTTCAACTTCGTACGGTGAATTTTTGCTTTTCACTAGTAGCATTGGCTTTTATGTCTATTATGTCCAAATCTTCAGAATTTTGTAATTTTCCCCATATTCTTTCTACTTTAAACTCATTTTACTTATTTTTCACTTTCCCTTGGATTCTTCATGAAGGGTTTTCACTGGAATTCATTTCAACCATGTACATGTTTATCTGCGGCTGTGGCAGTATGGAAACCAAATACAGCCGATTAAACGATTAATCCCAGTCACAAAACTTTAAAATAATGAGGACATTTCCCAATGTTGTAGATGTCATATTTAGTTTCATGTTTCATTATGACTGATTATAATAACAATTTACATTTAAAGAAAGAATTTTAAAAACAAGGTTTAAAACATTATTTTCCTTTGAAAGTTGAAAACCCTTGTATTTAACTCTAGCATCCTCAGCATTCTCTACATTTCTTTCTTCTCACTACGGAAGCCAGGTGATTGCTTCTGGGAGAATGAGGCGACTTCTGAGAAGAACTAACTGTGAAATACCTCATTCCTTACCACTCTTTCTCATGTCACACTATATAATCTCTTTTTTTGGCAACTTCAGACACTGCAGGAGGGCTGGATTGAGTCATCATAAAATTAAGAATCACAGAAATAATACTATATTCTTTTATAATTACTGTGCTCTCATCTTTTTTTTTTATCCTGATCAACACTATCTATAAAATCATAAGGTACTCTTTCCAGAAATTTTAGTAAACATGTTTGTCATTCTTTCATATAAACAATTTGTTAAAAAATCATACATTTTTTTGGAAAGATATTGGAGGACTGTGTGTGAAATATAATATCTCTTAAAGAAAAAAAATAACCGTTCTTGGAAAAAATAAAGTCATGATTATGGCAAACCCGTAAGTAATATAAATAACCATAAAAATGTATCTACTTTGTAAAAAAATTTATGAGGATTTTAGAGAAATGATAGAAATAAATATAAGCTAAAAAGTTATATTTTCTAAAGACCTAAGCATATTTAATAATTGCCTTAATTCAAAATATGTTTACATGCCTGGGAAGAGAGAAGTGTGGTTGTCAAGGCTTGTGACTAAAAACCAATTGTTATTTATGTTATCATGAAGGAACTGGAAGGTGATTTAGGAGCACAAAATTAAAATATATTTTTATATGTCTATTCATTGATATCTATCTATGTATTTTCTTTTGGTAAAATTATCTTTTAAAAAAGTCGTTAAAAGTATTTAAAGTTCAGTGTGGAGAGTTCTGTTTCCTGTTCCGACATATAAAAAGCTTGGAGGTCATCACTCATCTTTTCAACAAGAAAAAAGCTAACAAACTGGAAATCAATGACTTTTCTTTGATCCATCAGATAATTGAAGTCACAGAGCAAACTATCAATTCAATATATGGAGAGATGGGCAAAACACAGACTCCCAACTGAAATTAGTTTGTTTAATGTAATAGTACTTGTGAGCCATAAACAGATAGAAACATTTAGATAATAAGTTTTACAAATTGCTGGAGGCTGAGTATGGATTAGATTGAGAGTGAGAAATTCCTGGGCACCAAGTCTTTCTTTTACCTCCAGGAACCCCACCAGTTTCTCTAGGTTGAGATCCAAGAAAGATTCTCTCGTTTTAAGCAGGGGGAGGTGTAAAGTAATCATTTTGAAACATGTCCAGAATAGAAATGAAAGTTTTGTAAATGCCACTAAAATAAGGAGCTTTTACTTAAGCAAGCACCAATGAAAATAAACTTTAGCCCTATTAATTGGTAACGTAAATGTACATGTGAGTGTTGTTTAACTCTAAATAATAACAAGCCCATTCCAAAGATTTGTTTGCAATTTTTGGGTAGTGGTAGATTAATTCACACAAAAAAGCAGTAAAGCCAGTAAAGTGCTACTAGATAGCTCAGAATATATTTAAATATTGCCAAACATGATCAGTTCTTTAACTTCCCCAGGCTACTATATAGCCAAAATTTGGTCTTGATTCTTGTCTCTTTTTTTTTTTTAATATTTTATTTATTTATTCATGAGAGACAGAGAGAGAGAGGCAGAGAGAGAAGCAGGCTCCCAAGGAGCAGGGAGCCCAATGTGGGACTCGATCCCAGGACCCTGGGATCATGACCTGAGCCAAAGGCAGACGCTTAACCATCTGAGCCACCCAGGTGCCCGATTCTTGTCTCTTCTTTTTGGCAACTGTGGAGTCATTGACTTTTCCAGTTCTGAATTAATCCATGTCTGAATGAGTTTTGCTTGTATTTTCAAACAATTGTCATATTGTTTAAAAGCAAAACCCCAATGATTTATCTGATACATATTTTCCATTATACTGAATAATCTTTTTTATTGAAATAAGCAAAATTCAGGTAGGATATTCTTATCTCTTTTTATTATTATCAATTTTCAGCAAAAAGCTAAATATCCACTGATTGCACAAGTTTGGGAGAGTTCCTAAATATTTCTGTAATTACCTCAGTGACTGAAGAAGTGAATTTTTTTTTAATATTTTTATTTATTTATTTGAGAGAGAGAATGAGAGAGAGAGAGAGCATGAGGGGGGGAGGGTCAGAGGGAGAAGCAGACTCCCTGCCAAGCAGGGAGCCCGATGTGGGACTTGATCCCGGGACTCCAGGATCATGACCTGAGCCGAAGGCAGTCGCTTAACCAACTGAGCCACCTAGGCGTCCCTGAAGAAGTGAATTAATGCCAGCATCCATTGGGTCACAGAACACATTTAGTCCCTCCCACATTCTTTACATCTTATGTTTCTTGAGTCACCTATTATTGCTCTTTCAAGCTCAAACACTTTGATTTCTCTTTACTTTTTAATTACGGTGTGACCCAGAAAGGCAGGGAAACAGGTCCGTATTGGACATTAAAAATGCTTTGTGGCTATCATCACCTTTTTCAAATTATTTATTTAATTTTTGCGTAATTAATGTATTCATATAATAAATATATAAAATAGTAGAAAGGGAAACTATCTTTCTCACCTCTGTATGAACCCTGCTATCTCCTCACAAAAGTGGATAAATATCTAAATTAATATAAAGTTAAAGCTCTCTAAACATTTTAGAGACTATACATTTAAGAATTTTCTTGGCTAAATGATTATCTTTCTCTTTAGGTAACCTGCGTTTTATACATAAAAACATATAATAGCATGATAGTTTATAGAATCATGTCAATTTTTAAAAATCAGTGATTTCTTTGTTATTTGTATGTAATGATAACGTGATACCCTGGTTCTTAGATCCTCAATCTGTGTTTCATTTGTTTAGCTTAAGACCTTAAGGTGATAATTTTTAGGAAAGAAATGGTAAGTTAGTTGTACAAATAACTGCAAGTTTTCTAATGATGTTATAAAGACCAAGGAAGCTTGCCACTCTTAGAAATCAGGAAATACATATTGCAGGGATAGTGACTTTAGAGAAGGAAACAAATACTTGGCCACCAAATTACACAGTGTAATACAGATGTGAACTGTTAATATTAAGGTACAAAATATTTCTGTTCTAAAATGGTCAGTCTGTTTTGAAAGTGAAGCAACTGATCATGACTTGGAAAACACAGTTTTCATGGCTTTGAAGAGAATATTACTAAATTAAATAATTTTGGATCAATGACAATCAATATTATGCAAGCATTGCTTTTTTTATGTTTATGGCACTATATGATGTGGATGTAGTAGGCATGCTCTATGGAATTTACTGTTCAATTAATTATACTTATTATTGAGGGTTTTGTCTTTTGTTTCTTTTTTTACTTCAACACCCCGAGTTGAGATTTCAGTTGATATGTGTCATGGGAGACTCCAAAACCAAAAGTTTGATGACTCAAGACTATTCGATCACACTTATGATGTAAGAATAATCATAATTGTAAGAATAATAAGAATATTTGTAAGAACCAGCAACCTTCTTATCCTTTTAGAATCCTTACCAATGGTTTGAATTTAATGCAATAGCATGTCAAAGTTTTGTTCTTCACTGGATTCCTAATAGTCAATTATTTTATGAAATGTACAAGTTGTCAGTCTCATTTCTAATTAGAAAATGTATTTACTTTCATTGATTTATTGTATCTCTCCCAATTTGTAACTGAGCCTCTAATTCACTAATATATTGAAAATATAGTGTCCTAAGTAGAACAAAACCCTGTGAAATCTCACAGTTCGAGGCAAATGCTACTGTCTCCTATTTAAATAAAATATTTTTTAATTTTTAGTTTTTGTTTATTTATTTATTTATTTTTATTATGTTACATTAATCACCATACATTACATCATTAGTTTTTGATGTAGGGATCCACGATTCACTGTTTTCGTGTAACACCCAGTGCTCCATGCAATATGTGCCCTCCTTAATACCCATCACCAGACTAACCCATCCCCCCACCTCCTCCCCTCTAGAACCCTCAGTTTGTTTCTCAGACTCCATCGTCTCTCATGGTTCATCTCCCCCTCTGATTCCCCCCCTTCATTTTTCCCTTCCTACTATCTTTTTTTTTTTTTAACATATAATGTTTTATTTGTTTCAGAGGTACAGGTCTGTGATTCAACAGTCTTACATAATACACAGCACTCACCATAGCACAATATTTTATCATTTGAAATTTGCTCCAGAGATCTGCTTTAAGTGCATTTTTAGTAACTTTTGATAAATAATCAAATAGCTGGCAGATATTCTCACTTACTTACTGAATATTCATTAAATTAATTAATTTGATCACATTTTAAAAAACTTATTTTGTTGTTTTAATATACTGCTATAAAATTAATTTTGCTCCTGAATTTGTTAATTATTTAAATTTACTTTCTTTTTATACTATAGTACACAGGAAAATGCTTCTCTTACTTTTTCTTTTATATATTTTTTATAATCTCTAAAATTCCTTCTATATATGATATAATAGAAATAGGCATTTCTTTCGATATTTCTCTGTACAATTAACTACTAACTCAAGGACATCAGAATAAAAGGACACATTTCAAAGTTATAATTTCTATTTAAAAATATTTTTTAAGACCTTTTGAGAGTGTGTTGAAACTATTCTATATGGCTTTCTTTAAATATCTAAAGGCTGGGGCACCTGGGTGGCTCAGTCAGTTAAGCGTCTGCCTTCGGCTCAGGTCATGATCTCAGGGTCCTGGGATCGAGTCCCGCATCGGGGTCCCTGCTCAGTGGGGAGCCTGCTTCTCCCTCTCCCACTCCCCCTGCTTGTGTTCCCTCTCTAGCTGTGTCTCTCTCTGTCAAATAAATAAATAAAATCTTTAAAAAAAATAAATATCTAAAGGCTGAAATATCAATCCTGATACTTCCTTTCAACTCAGTTCTTCACATTTTTCTTCATGGTTTTCTTCTCCATTTTTAGGTGTTTAAATGAAACTACTTTAGTAGATTTCAAAACACCCACAGAATTGGCCTTACTAATATCTGAGTAATAGATTCACTTTTTGAATAGACACATCTTCCTTTTTAGTTTTGATGCTTTGATGTTTTTCCAGATTGTTAACCCCACTACCTTTGTCTCTTTATTTCCTATCTTTTATCTTTCATCCTTCACTAATAACTCTATCTGCTGCTCAATGAACTTGTTAAGTTATAATTGTAACTTCTTTTCTGTTCCTTATCTTTCTTCTTGGAATTTTTTTTTTTTTATCTCATGTTCTAATATAGTTATTTTCTCAAGTCTAATAGCTATAAACATTTAAAGAAACCCCTATATAATGCTTTTCAGTAATGTCCTTTAGCTAACTTGTCAACAGAACATATAAATTAAGTATTTTCTAAAAGATGGATGGTCAGGGTTCTACTTCTACTTCTTCATGAGCCTTGAGATTTTTGGCTTTATCCTGCATAATACTGTTTAATAGAACATATATAATGCTGTTGTTCCAAGTAAATATTGCTGCATAACTCATCCACATTTCAGTTGCTTAAAACAACAACAGCTACTTATTCAGTTTGTGTATCTGCAATGTAGGCAGGGCTTACAGGGGAAGGCTCATCTTTGTTTCATGCAGCCACAGCTGGGGCAACTCTATAAGGGCTGGAAAATCTACTTTCAAATAGCTCATTCATGTGGCTCACAAATTGGAGCTGATTGTTGTGTAGGAGCTCAGCTGGAATTGTGAGTCACAATGCCATCCATGACTTCTTTGAATGGCCAGGGCTCTCTCAAAACATGGTGGTAGCTGGGTTCCAAGGATGAATGCCCCAGGAAAACAGGCAGCTGTATTACTTTTGTTGACATTACCTCACATTACCTTACTTTAAGAGTAGTCACATCTTCCCCCAGATACTTGATCAGGAAATAGGTCCCATCTCTCAGTGGGAAAAGTATCAACAGCAAATTGTTAACAAGAGGATGGGGGATGGGAGAATGTGTGGTTGCCACCATAATAAATAGGACCTGCCACAGATGCCTGAAGTATGGGGACAGTTGGCCTTGTCTTATTTTCTAATTCTAGCCCAATCCCCAAATATCCATGTATATTTAGTTTTATGCTGAGATTTAATATCAATTGGAAACCAGATGATGTGAAATCAAATCCTGGCCCATAAAATAATGGAGATTATAGGGTCTGATGTCTCTTTACTCCGCCTTCTCATCCTCAATTCTCTTCCTAAGGATCTGTAAATTGTTTGTTTTATTTTTTTTTCATCCACACTCTTGATTACTTCCTTTATTTTCTTTTCTAAAGACATTTCCTCCCAACAGGAAATTGGCCTCATTAGTTGCTCCTTTTTTTTTTTTCTTTCTTGCATCTTCAATCTCTCTTTACTTACACTTCCTCTTAACTAAAAAAAATGTGCAAATTTCCTAGGTTCAACATTCCAAACAAAATACATTATTTGATCCTGGCCTTTCTATAACAATCCTATAATTTCTGTACTTTTTCTCTCATGTTCTTAAAAGAGTATACCACAATCTCTGTCTTAATTTTCTTTTCCACTTGCTCTCTATGCAATCCACTGCATTCTGATGTTGCCTTTCTCACTCTATGGAAATAATTCTAGCTACTATCTGCAAATATCCTGTTGTCAAAGCCAATTGATTTTAGGCTCTTACTTACTGAGGCTTTTCTGTTCCATTTGAACTGCAGAGTTTATTACTTACCTCTTTAAATTCTCTTTTCCATTACCTTCGTTGATACCACACTTGCATGATTCTTCTCATTTTCTCATCCATTCTTTCATGGTAATTTTTATGTGTCCCCCTCTTTTCCTATATTCTTTAAATCTGTGCTTGCCTCAAGATTATATTGTCATCCATTTCTGTTTATTGATTTATTTAAAATATTAAGCTATTAAAGTTTCCTAGGGCTATGCGAGGCACTGTAATTAGAATGGTAAACATGATATTAAACTCTCTCCTGTCAAATGCCAACAGGATTTTATACACCAGGCATCTAAATAACCACTGAAAAATCTAGAGCTGTGTGCTAAGTGCTATTTTGGAGGAAGGAAATAATTCTATATAAACATATGCGGGACACCTACTGTCATTTTCCACTTTACCTAGTCTCATTAACTCTGTAATGGTGCCAGCTTTCTCCTGCAAACTCCTAGCCTCTTCTCTTATATCTTCCTTTAATTTGAGATTACACAAAATATTTATGGAAAATATTTGTCTAGCTCTCTCACAGGAAAGGTGAACTCAACATATTCAACATGAAGCAACATCGTTAGTTACTCCATTGTCCTGCACTCTCCATCTGTATCAGTGATTTGTCCTTCTAACCATAACTCTTCCCTGCCCCTCTCCACTCTGAATCACAAAGTCCTTTTGTCTTTACTTCCTAACTGATCCGTGATTCTGCTTCTTACTCTCATCTCTATTACCTTCCACAGCCACTTATCACTCGAGTATCCTTAAACTAACTTAAAACATGCTTTCTTTGATTGTATATTGATCCAGTGAAATCCATCCTCCAATGTCCTCTAGGCAATTTCTTTATAGGATATTCATATTAAGCCACTATTCCCTTTAAAAACTTTAATATCTTTCCATCATATGAAGATCAAATCATAAGCTCCTTAATCAGATAATCCATGGTATAGCTATTGCCCACTTGTCCATCCATTCTCTAGCCTCTCTTTATGTTTAAACACATTTCACTGATTTTATGTTCCTGCACACAATTTTATTTAACAATATGGATTTCTTTGCCCATGCATCCTTATCCTACTAGAAAATATCCTTTCCCTTTCTCTCTTTAATTAGATTCCACACACTGTTTTGTTTTGTTTTACTGTTTAAGTGAAGCTTTGCCTTTTTCATCAATCCACACATATAAACTTAGTTCAAATTTTTTTCTCAGAAATGCTTCTATAATTCTCAAATAATCTATACAATTTGGTTATATATTTTTGAATATATATATATATATATATATATATAGAGAGAGAGAGAGAGAGAGTTCTTTCTCATGGAGTTGGATAGAAGATAGTGTCTCTGTGTGTGTAGATGATAGATGATAGATAGATAGATGATAGATAGATAATAGATAGATAGATAATAGATAGATAGATAATAGATAGATAAAAAGAGAAAGAAGCTGGGATTAAATAATAAATATCCTGTATGATATATGAGAAATTGGGTATACTAAAAGACAATTTCCAGAGTACATATGACAATAAAACTCTGACTTACAGTGTCTTGAGAAACCAGCTTAAGAAGTAACCACAAACTCTGTGACTGCAGCGATCAGTCCAGAAGCCAAACACAACCTCTACATTAATCATCCCAAGCTGTTTAGGACTTGGCTAAACGACTGCAAACTTTCCTGTTTTTGCCCATACTTCCAACTCAGGAAAAAACAGAAAAAACAAATGCTCCCCAAACCAATCACATAGGATGCCCAATTTCTACTTATCCTACCTCCATCTTTTCCCTGCCAACAACTTCCAGATGTGTCATGCCAGGGCCTTTCTTTTTATTCATACACTTGGTTGCATGTTAAATCATTAGTGTTAAAAAGACCAGACTGTAGTAGCCTGGAAAGTACAATAAACCTAAGGGTAAAAAGAGGCTTGAAAATAGGGCAAAGTATCTTATAAACCATACACTAAAATTTCAAATAAAAATCATTTGGACCATATCTCTCTCAAAGATACTCCCACGAACTCTTAAGATCATATATGGTGCACTCTCTTGGAGACATATCTTCCTAGTAACTGAAAATCAGGGATGCCTATATATTTAGGAATAATTAAGTCTGCCTCACTATAAGTAGACATGACAAAATATTTCAAGGAACTCATGTTTCTATCCTATCATCAAAAGGTTAAGGCCACATTTCCACATTTTCCTAAACAGTCTCTTCATGCTCTCCAACCGACAGATTTTTTTTTTTTTAATTTGAAGAATCATCAGAGAAAAAAGTTCTCTTGAACCTAGTGCTGTTAACAAGAAATACAGTAGTGAAACTCCAGGGAACTGATCTTTGGGTACACATTTCACAACTAAATAAGCAATCCAGAAGTCCATAAAATTTGAAAGCTACTCCAATAAGACTCAAACTGAATATTTTCAGAAATTCTTTTTTAAAGATATTTATTTATTTATTTATTTATTTATTTGAGAGAGAGAGAGTGCTCGGGAGTAGGGGCAGAGGGAGAGGGAGAGAATCTCGAGGAGCCTCCACACTGAGTGCAGAGCCAGATGCAGGGCTCAATCTCAGGGCCCTGAGATCATGAATTGAGCCAAAACCAAGAGTCAGATGTTTAACTGACTGAGCCACCCAGGCAACCCTCAGAAAGTTTTCGAAGCAATTGATCTTCAGAAATAGACAGTTGAACTAAGACTTTCTGAATGAGTAGTTGCCTCAGATAGTGAATAGCTTCCACTTAAGATTTAAGACCAAGACCTCTGTGTAATTCATGTCATGTTTTCCATCAGTTTGTTTATGGTGATTCTTCTTCTCCTTGTCTATACATCTCCACTTGTGGTCCATCTGAATTGCCCTTTTTATCTTTTCTTTAGTAAAAGTATTAGTACAGTGATGTTGAGCATCTTTTCATGTACCTCTTGGCCATCTGTATGTCTTCTTGGAAAAATGTCTATTCAGGTCCTCTGCCCATTTTTTAACTGGATTGTTTGGGTTTTTTTTAGTGTTGAGTTATATAAGTTCTTTATATATTTTGGATATTAACCCCTTGTCAGGTATATCATTTGCAAATATCTTCTCCCATTTAGTAGGAAACTATGTGACATTGTGTGTCAACTATGCTCAAAAAATTATTAGTTCAGAATATACATGTTCTAATGCCACTTATAGATTATGCTAGACAATTGCCTCTGCTCTTAAGCTCCTTGTTACACATACCATCCATCATTAGGTATCTATGATAAAAAAAATTATATATATATATTTACACACACACACACACACTATATATATATCTCAAAAGAATCACAGCCGTGCCATTTCCACTTGTGCCTATCTGGACAGATGATCTTAAACAAACCAACCTGTGAACTTGCCTGGTATAACTCTCTCTTAGAAAAAGAAACAATTATTATTATTTATTAATCAGATGTTAAGTTATTCTAAATTTTAATTCAGAAAACTTTATAGGGTGATGAACCAATTGCTTTTTACCTAATGTAGATCCAAATGTGTAACTCAGCTAATGCAAGACCTTGATTTGGACATCATGTGGTAAGCAACTCCTTTTTCCTGAATCTCCATGTGCCCCTATTGCATATTACTTTCTTTGTGGTCAGGCCTAGTCTTGTGTTTGTCAGACTAAAACCTCATGCTCTTTAAGAATAGTAAGCTGAGAGGGGCACCTGGGTGGCTCAGTCGTTAAGCGTCTGCCTTCGGCTCAGGTCATGATCCCAGGGTCCTGGGATCGAGACCCACATCGGGCTCCCCGCTCTGCAGGAAGCCTGCTTCTCTCTCTCCCACTCCCCCAGCTTGTGTTCCCTCTCTTGCTGTGTCTCTCTGTCAAATAAATAAATAAAATCTTAAAAAAAAAAAAAAAGAATAGTAAGCTAGGAGTTGTATGTATACAAAGACCCTAATTCTACAAATTGCACAGACTGGAAATTCAAATTCAGATATAAGCTCCAAAAGGGGATCACATTAATTATATAAGCACTCTACTTGGTTAATTACTTACTTGTTTATGTGAATAACCAGAATAATGTCTCCAACAGTGAGAAACATACAAATAGAAACAGTACAAAAAGCTTATCATTAACCTTCACAGAAGTTATTAACAATACAATTTCTGAATTACATAGATGGAATATAGATCAGTTAACTCATTGGCATGAGTAGTGAAAGGCAATCACATCATTCTAGATTTTTTTGTTAACTGGTCATGATTACAAGAATCAATGAAAGAGGCAAAGTAGAATGGTCTGTGCATAGCTTTAAGGAAAAAGCTACTTGGCTCTCTAAGGCTGATCCTCATAGGCTTTGGGATTTGTTCTCTTGACCTGGGTAGGACAATTAGAGTTCCATATGCCAAAGCATCTTAATAAGAATATTACTTGTTTTGTTTTTATCATAATTGTCATGATGCTAGTGATTTGCATTTTCTTTTTGAGAGTCTAAATGCACTTGTGTGTGATGGGACACCAATGGGAAATTGCCAGAGTTTACATGATGATAGACCTCTGACCCATAACCCCTGTAACAATTAGTCCAGAAAGCCAAACCACAATCTCTATAGAGATTACACAAGAATAGTCAGGACTTGATCATTGACTACTGGCTTCCCTATTTTTTTTACCCCACTTCTAACTCAGTCAACCAGTGAGAAATAAATATGTTTGTTAACTCACTATAAAGCTTTCCCACTCCTCTGCTTCTCTTTGACTCTCTTTAAAACAGTGATTGTGGCTCACTCCCTTGCTATAATAAGATCTTAATAAATGGTCTCTGTTCTCTTTTGGGTTATATATTTACATGTATCATCATACATAATGTATAATATTTCTATTTTATTTATGCATATATGTGTAACTATATATATATATATAGTTACACATATATACACACACATATAATCATATATAAATATATGTAATCACCAAAGACTGCACATAACTGAAGAATTCCTAAGAAAGAAGAACAAAGCAGGAGACATTACACTTCCTGATTTCAAGCTATAGTAAAAAGCTATATTCATCAAAACAGTATGGTACTGTTATAAAAACAGACAAGTAGACCAATGGAACAGAACTGAGAGCTCAGAAATGTACCTAAGCCTATACAGTCAACTAATACTTGACAAGAGAGCCATGAATGCTCAATGGAGAAAAGGCAGTCTCTTTTATAAATGGTGCTGGGATAATTAGATATTCATATGTAAAAAAATGAAACTGGACCTCGATCTTATACCACTTACAAAAATTAACTTGAAATGGATTAAAGACTAATGTGAGACTTGAAACAATAAAATTCCCAGAAGAAAATATAGGAATAAAGCTCCTTAACATGGATCTTGATAGTAAATTTTTGGATATGACACTTAATGCACAAGTTACAAAATAAGAAATAAACAAGTGAGACTAGCTACATCAAACTACAAAACTTCTGCATGGCAAGAGAAACCATCAACAAAGGGAAAAGGCAGCCTATGAAATGGGAAAAATGTTTGAAAGACATATATATGATAAGGTATTAAGATCCAAATTATGTAAAATAAACTTAAAGATATATAAACTTTAGTAATAGCAAAAATACCCCCAAATAACCCAATTTAAAAATGGGCAAAAGATCTGAATAGACATTCCTCCAAGAAAGACATACAAGAGGCCAAAAACATGAACACAAAGATGCTCAACTTCACTAGTCATTATGGAAATGCATATTAAAACCATAGTGAGCTAACATTTCATGCCTGTTAGAATAGAGATCATCAAAAAGAGAAGAGATTTTCAACTTTTTGAGGAACCTCCATACTGTTTTCCAGAGTGGCCTGCACCAGCTTGCATTCCCACCAACAGTGTAGGAGGGTTCCCCTTTCTCCACATCCTCACCTACATCTGTCTTTTCCTGACTTGTTAATTTTAGCCATTCTGACTGGTGTGAGGTGGTATCTCACTGAGGTTTTGATTTGGATTTCCCTGACGCCAAGTGATGCTGAGCACTTTTTCATGTGTCTGTTGGCCATTTGGATGTCTTCTTTGGAAAAATGTCTGTTCATGTCTTCTGCCCATTTCTAGATTAGATCATTTGTTCTTTGGGTGTTGAGTTTGATAAGTTCTTTATAGATTTTGGATACTAGCCCTTTATCTGATATGTCATTTGCAAATATCTTCTCTCATTCTGTTGGTTGTCTTTTGGTTTTGTTGACTGTTACCTTTGCTGTGCAAAAGTTTTTTATCTTAATGAAATCCCAATAATTCATTTTTGCCCTTGCTTCCCTTGCCTTTGGCGATGTTTCTAGGAAGAAGTTGCTGCGGCTGAGGTCGAAGAGGTTGCTGCCTGTGTTCTCCTTTAGGATTTTGAAGGACTCCTGTCTCACATTTAGGTCTTTCATCCATTTTGAGTCTATTTTTGTGTGTGGTGTAAGGAAATGGTCCAGTTTCATTCTTCTGCATGTGACTGTCCGATTTCCCCAACACCATTTGTTGAAGAGACTGTCTTTTTTCCATTGGACATTCTTTCCTGCTTTGTCGAAGATGAGTTGACCGTAGAGTTGAGGGTTCATTTCTGGGCTTTCTATTCTGTTCCATTGATCTATGTGTCTGCTTTCGTGCCAGTGCCATACTGTCTTGATGAATCACAGACCTGTACCTCTGAAACAAATAATACATTATGTGTTAATAAAAAAAAAAAAAAAAAGAAGAAAGGAAGGGAAAAATGAAGGGGGGGAAATCAGAGGGGGAGACGACCCATAAGATACTATGGACTCTGAGAAACAAACTGAGGGTTCTAGAGGGGAGGGAGTGGGGGGATGGGTTAGCTTGGTGATGGGTATTAAAGAGGGCACTTATTGAATGGAGCACTCTGTGTTATACGCAAACAATGAATCATGGAACACTACATCAAAAACTAATGATATAATGTATGGGGATTAACATAAGAATAATAAAAAAAAACATTTGTCTGAATAAAAAGAAAAAGAGAGAAGAGATAAAAAATGCTGGCATGGATGTGGACAAAAGGGAACCCCTGTTCACTGTTGGTGGGAATTGGTTCAGCCACTATAAGAAACAGCATAGAGGGGGCGCTTGGGTGGCTCAGTCCATCAATCATCTGCCTTTGGCTCAGATCATGATTCTGGAATTCCTGGATTGAGCCGCACATCAAGGCCCACATCGACCTTCCTGCTCAGAGGGGAGTCTCCTCTCTCTCCCTTTGCTCTTCCCCCCCACCCCTCTCATGCTCTTTCTCTTGCTCTCTCTCTCAAATAAATAAATAAAATCTTAAAAAAAAGAAACAAGCATAGAGGATCCTCAAAAAATTAAAAATAGAACTACCATATGATCCAACAAATCCACTACTGGGAATATATCCAAAAGAAATGAAAACAGCACTAACTCAAAAAGATATCTGCACCCCATGTTCATAGAAACATTATTCGAAAGAGCTAAGACATAGAAACACCTACGTGCCCATCAATGGATGAGTGGATAAAGAAGTTTTGGCATATATATATAGCTAACACTACTGTATGGTATATAAGAAAGTTCTTAAGAGAGCATATACTAAGAGTTCTCATCACAAGGAAAAAATGTTTTTTCCCTTTTTTTTTTCTGTATCTATATGAGAAAATGGATGTTAGCAGAATCCATTATGGTGATCACTTCACAGTATATGTAAATCAAACTATCATGCTGTATACCTTAAACTTACACAGTAATAAGCAATCATTTCTCACAAAGCTGGGAAAAATGTCTATCTACATTTACTTAACTATATATCTCCCTAAATTCAAAGTTTAGTCTCAGGCATTTATTTGGGACGTATATATTTTTGAAATAAATGCATAAATGAGTGCATAAATGAATGGCTTTGGTAATGAGTCTCTATAGCTTCAGTTTTCCTATTATTTACTAGAAATTCTGGCACACTATATTTATGTTAAAATTTTGTTTTTGACACAGGGTATGTCCTTGAAATTATAGTAATTACTATTATGTTTTAAGTGTGTTGCAGCTCCTACATTTTCTCCCATTATTGATGCCAGTGTGTACCTCTGGGATTTCATTACTTGCTTGACCATATTGGCTTTTCTTATAACTATCTCCAACTTACTCACCATTTTATTGTTAGACTGGTTTCAAAAAAGTAGGGTTTAATAAAATAATTCTAAAAAGAAAAATATCAAACCATGTGGACTAAAATAACAAAATACAGGCATCTCAGACTTTTTGAAGGTCATATTTTGGCATGAAACTGCATTCTAGGTAATAAGTGTAGGTGACACATTAATGAATAAGATACATTCTGTGCAAAAATAATGCTATAATAAAAGTGAACAAACTACAATGAGAGCAGAGAAGGAGATGGACACAGTTGAAAAGAATGTGGGACAAAAATACTTAAGGAAAGATATGTATTTGTAGAATCTTGAAGAATAAGTTAAATTAGTAGGGTAGAAATTGATGGTGGCATTTTCCTGGGCAAGTTAATAGAATGAAAACATATAAGTTAGTGAAAATGAATTCAGATATTTGTCAAGTACAAGTGTGATGGGTGCCCAGAAGGGAGAAAAAAAAAAAAATCTTTCCTTACTCTCAAATGGCAAAGTCATTCTCTCTCTCTCTCCTAAAAACATTAACTCCATTCCTTTTATGTTTTAGGTTTTTAAACCATTTTTACCTAATTTGGGGAATGGTGTGAGATAAATATCAAGGTTCATTTTTTTTTTTTCCTTTAGATATTTGACATTCTAGCACTATTTGTTGAAAAGATTTTCCTTTATCTATTAAATGCTTTAGCTTCATGGTCAAAACTCAATGGACCTTACCTGTGAATAACTATATTTGAAGCTTCTGAGTTTTTCATTTTTTTTCACTGACCTATATGTCTATTTCTATGCCAATATCACAAGGCTTTGATTATTCTAGCTTTGTAGAATATCTTGAAATAAGCTAATAGAAGTCTTGTATATCATTTAAAATATTATTTTTGCTATTGTAGGCTCTTTGTATAAACATTTTAAGTTGAGTATTTCAATTTTCCTAAGGAGTTTATAAAGACTTCAATTAGACTGGCATTAAATTTACAGAAAATTTTTGGAACAATAGACATGTTAATATTTCTTGTCATCAATTAACATTATATATCTATTCATTTGTTTGTTTTTATTCTCTTTTTTGTTGTTATTTTGTTTTTGTTGTTGTAAGTTTTGTTGTATTCTGCGTAGAAGTCTTGCTTGTCTTTATTAAATCAACCACTAAGTACTTTATAGTTTTTGATACCATTGTAAATAATATTTTTAAATTACAGTTTTAGTTGCTCACTGCCAGTACATAAAAACAATTTAATTTTATATGCTGAATTTGTACTCTGTAATTGTTAAGTTATCATAGTCATTCTAATAAAAAAAATGATTGAGCTTTTAGGAGATTCTATATGCAATCATATTGAGAGCAAATAAATAACATTTTTATTTCTTCCTTTCCAAACTTTGTACTCTGTATTAATTTTTCTTGCTTTTTTGTACCATATATGACTTCTGATTGCACACTGAATACTAGTGTTAGGTATAGCCATCATTATCCTTTCTCTAGTCATGAAGGAAAATACACTCAACTCTCAATATTAAGTATGATGCTGCTTTTTTGGTAAATGCCTATGTTAATTTGAAACTCCTGAGGAGCAGAAGTCAAGCAAGATTAAATAGGCAGGAGATTTAGTGGGAAAAATATTTGTAAATGGCATGTCCCTGAATCTTCATAGGGTTTGCTTTCTACTCTCTAAAGTGCATGTTTTACCAATGTTTCTCATATACTAACCATCATTTGTCTGTCCTGCCTGACCAGCATGATGACATCAATGTAATTAATTAATCTAATGTACTGTGCAATGCATAGACAAAAATCTCTTTAGACTCTATTGTGACAAAGGTTTGGAAAATAAACATGGCCAAAGGGTCAAACTCTAAGTGAATATTCTTATCTGTTCCATGTGAGTATGAACTGCTTCTTATACCTTTTCCTGATCATTATAGAAAATAATGTTTTTGCTAAACCAATGCCTGTATATCATACACTTAAAGCCTTGCTAATCACCTCTAGCAATGATACCATATTCAGTACAGAAATTGTAATTGATGCTACTGCTTGTTGAATTGGCAGTACCTTTCAGAAATTCCCCAGAATCCATCCATTACTTCAGGGCCAAACTGGAGAATTAAACAAAGATATAAGACTATCTTGTCTGCCTCCTTTAGTTTTATAAGGATGGCACTAATCACATTTCCATTCCAGGAGGCAATATTATTTTTTATTTACTACCTTGGCTAGGGCAGGATGCAATTTCATAGGTTTCTACTTAGCTTTTTGTACTATGTACTCTGTAACTCTTGCATCAAGGACCCAGTGTTGGAATTAATCCAACTTCCGAAGATGTCAACCCCAATTATGGTTTCAAAGTGTGTAGAAAGACTATTGCGTGGATCCCTGGATCCAATTAAACCACTGTAAACCAGGACTCCATTTATTCCAGGCTCCTGTAAATCTCCACTCTTTTTTTCCAGCATCTATTGATGTCCCACATAGCATTCAGATCCTCTGCTAGTTAATGAGTAACCAGCCCCTAAACCCTTTCAAATGTCTGTTTTTTTAAACCCTGGTACCCCCTGTATATGTTTGGGTTCTCAGAGAAAAAAAATGGTAATATGGGATTAGGTGGTGTGCAAGAGATTTTCTGGAGAAAATGCTTGTGAATGATAAAGAAGGATAGTATAAGAGTGAGCAGGGAGGAATTCCAGACTAATGATGTGGATCTAACACCTATGAAAAAAAGGGAAAGAATGAAAGAAAGAAAAGAAAGAACCTCAAACTGAAATGAGTTCTGAGAAAGTTTTGGCCAGGTCAATGGAGAGTCCCTCTTCATTAGTGGAATGCAGCATTACTCAGGAGTGATCAGGTTCCTATTTCCCTGTCATTAGCTGGAACACCCTAAAGAAATCATCTTCACTACTCTCATTTTGGATTTCATCTCTCTATGCTTAGGTTTGGATACTGCTCTTAGGTACAAGCTCAGGGTGATGGTGGGGCTTATTACTTTGTTTTCTTTTTTTTAATGATCATGGCCTTGTGCTCTCTCTTTTCCAATGCCAGAAAACAATTGCTTCACATACTGTTCCCTGTTTCCTAATTGCTTACGGTGTTAGAGAGAGTCCAACACACATTCCTCCATCACAAATGAACCAGAATTTTATTCAAAAAATCCTGGCACTATTTGAATGGGTGCTTCAACATAGATAGTGATAAACACATCTAATTGTAAGGGGAAAAGTTAATCACATCCATAAAACCTAAAAAAAGATTTTCCAAAGAGCAAAGGAGGTTTCTATGCACTGAATGCTTATGTCCTTCCAAAATTCGTATGTTAAAAGCTTAATGTGACGGTATTTGAAGGAGGGGCCCTTGGAAGGTGGTTAGGTTATGAGGGTGGAGCCCTCATGAATGGGATTGATGTCCTTATAAAGGAGATCCCAGAAAGCTCCCTCATGCCCTTCTGTAAAGACACAGCAAGAAGATGGTTATATATGACCCAGAAAGAGGGCCAATACCAGACATTAAATCTACCAGCTCCTTGAGGTTGGACTTCTCAAACTCCAGAAGTGTGAAAAATAAATGTTTCTTGTTTAGCCACTCAGTCTATGGTATTTCTGTTATACAGCCGTAATAGTTTGACAGAGGTAATTTTCGTATGTGATTTTGTAACCATTCAGTTGGAACTGCTAAGAAGAGAAATCTCCTCTGATTTATTGTTAGTTACATAGATTATACTTTTAAATATCTTTCCCATATCTATCTGCTTGTCTGTTTTATATAACTCAGGCCCTCATGACCTCTTTCTAGCAACTTTACAATGAATTAAAACTTGTTCTGACTCTTTGCACATTTTAGTCTGCCTCCACAATGTTAAAAAAAGCTAAAATTAAAAACTGATGATGCCAATCCCTCCCTTCCAACTTTACATAGTTCTCTGTATCTTTCAGACTCAAACTCCAAACTATTGCATACAAATTGGTTTATGAAAAGCTCCTGTCCAATTATGTCTCGTTAAAAAACTTACTACACTACTTGCAAATTTTTGTATGTTCTAGAGAACAGCTTGCCTTCATGCCTTTCCACAGGCTTTGTCCTCTGCCAGGAATACTCCTCTTCCACCCCAGCCCCAATTCATCACCTAACTCCCCTTGACTTTTAACTGTATAAGGCTCAGACATCTCTGAACTTCCTTAAATTATGAAAGCATTCCCACACAATTTTACTTATTCCTGTTCTATTAAGTGCTATTGCACTCATTGCAGTAAATGTAGTTATTAACCTTCAGACTGCAGAAGCTTTGAAAAAAAAATGATCATCCCCCACATTTCTGTATTTCAGAGCTTATTGGTATCTGAGACAATGTTGTTTGACCATATTGATACAATAAATAAATAAATGAAAATAAATTATTAAACTAAATACATATTCAAAGGAATCACGCAAACTGTTGGGGTTGTCCCATCTTTTAAAATCCAAGATCCCTATTAGTATTTTAAAAATAAAGTCCACATTTCATACTTTAGGCAATCACTAAGGCTTAAGGAAGCTGTGATGATACATCATTATACAATATCATAAGTAGAGAGGTGGAGATTCTATCTCAATCTTACTCCCCCAGATCTGATTTTTATAAGGAATCAGGTAATACTGAAGCTAGAAGCAAGACTTTTTGTGAGTCATTTTAGTTAGAGAATAAAATAGAAATATATATTTGAATTTTTTATACTACCTTGCTTCACATCTATCTAAAATCAATTTGTTTACTCTTCTATCTAGAAAAGATTTTTTAAAAAATATTTTCACAAATATCTTCTCCTTTCTGTGGGTTGCCTCTTAGTTTTGTTGACAGTTTCCTTTGCTGTGCAGAAGCTTTTTATCTTGATGAAGTCCCAAAAGTTCATTTTTGCTTTTGTTTCCCTTGCCTTTAGAAACGTGTCTTGAAAGAAGTTGCTGTGGCCGATGTCAAAGAGGTTACTGCCTATGATCTTCTCTAGGATTTTGAAGGATTCCTGTCTCACATTGAGGTCTTTCATCCATTTTGAGTTTATCTTTGTGTATGGTGTAAGAGAATGGTCCAGTTTCATTCTCCTGCATGTGGCTGTCCAATTTTCCCAACATAATGTGTTGAAGAGACTGTCTTTTTTCCATTGGATTTTCTTTCCCGCTTTGTTGAAGACTAGTTGACCATAGAGTTGAGGGTCTATTTCTGAGGTCTCTATTCTGTTCCATTGATCTATGAGTCTGTTTTTTGCCAATACCATGCTATTTTGATGATCACAGCTTTGTAATAGAGCTTGAAGTCGAGTATTTTGATGCCCCTAGCTTTGATTTTCTTTTTCCACATTCCCCTAGTGATTTGGGGTTTTTTCTGGTTCCATACAGATTTTAGGATTGTTTGTTCCAGCTCTGTGAAAAATGTCAATGGTATTTTGATGGGGATTGCTTTGAAAGTGTAGATTGCTCTGGGCAGCATCAACATTTTAACAATGTTTATTCTTCCAATCTATGAGCATGGAATGTTTTTCCATTTCTTTTTGTCTTCCTTCATTTCTTTCATAAGTGTTCTGTAGTTTCTAGAATATAGATACTTTACCTCTTTGGTTAGGTTTGTTCCCAGGTATCTTATGGTTTTTGGTGCTATTGTAAATGGAATTGATTCCTTAATTTCATTTTAGATAAAGGGCTGGTATCCAAGATCTATAAAGAACTTCTCAAACTCAACACCCAAAAAACAAGTAATCCAGTCAAGAAATGGGCAGAAGACATGAACAGACACATCTCCAAAGAAGACGTACAAATGGTTAATAGACACATGAAAAAATATTCGACATGACTAGCCATCAGGGAAATACAAATCAAAACCACAATGAGATACCACCTTATACCAGTTAGAATGGCAAAAATTAACAAGACAGGAAACGACAAATGTTGGCAAGGATGTGGAGAAAGGGGAACCCTCTTACACTGTTGGTAGGAATGCAAGCTGCTTCAGCCACTCTGGAAAAAAATATGGAAGTTCCTCAAGACATTAAAAATAGAGCTACCCTACAACCCAGCAATTTCACTACTAGGCATTTATCCCAAAGATACAGATGTAGTGAAGAGAAGGGGGCACATGCACCCCAATGTTCATAGCAGCAATGTCCACAATAGCCAAACTATGTAAGGAGCCAAGATGTCCTTCAACAGATGAATGGATAAAAAAAAATGTGGTTCCTATATACAATGGAATATTACTCAGCCATCAGAAAGGATGAATATCTACAGAACTGGAGGGGATTATACTAAGTGAAATAAGTCATGCAGAGAAAGACAATTATCATATGCTTTCACTCATATGTGGAACATAAAGAATAGCGTGGAGGACCACAGGGGAAGGGAGGGAAAACTGAATGGTGAAAAATCAGAGAGGGAGACGAACCATGAGACTCTGGACTCTGGGAAACAAACTGAGGGTTACAGAAGTGAGGGAAGTGAGAGAGTTGGGTAACTGGGTGATGGGTATTGAGGAGGACAGCTGTCGTGATGAGCACTGGGTATTATATACAACTAATGAATTGTTGAACACTAAATAGAAAACTAATGATGGGGGCGTGCCTGGGTGGCTCAGTTGTTAAGTGTCCGCCTTCGGCTCAGGGCATGATCCCAGGGTCCTGGGATTGAGCCCCGCATCGGGCTCCCTGCTCCGCGGGAAGCCCGCTTCTCCCTCTCCCACTCCCCCTGCTTGTATTTCCTCTCTCGCTGTCTCTCTCTCTGTCAAATATATAAATAAAATCTTCAAAAAAAAAAAACTTATGATGTACTATATGCTGGCTAACTGAACATAACAAAAAAATAAATTAAAAAAATTTTCACAATGTGTAAGTTTCCTTATCATTTTCATTTGTTAGAGAATCAAGAAGATAGAAAGAAGTTGGTATTACACAGTGAAACTTTTAAATAGGATGCAACTACCCCTTGGCGGGATCTATTCTCTAAAGAATAAATGCAATCTTATTTAGAATGGCATAGTCTCATAAGAAAATGGAAAGTGATTTACTTTAATTCTGATACCATCAATGTATTCCTTATCTTAGAGGAATTTGACTTCCCATATAAAGTTATATCTAAACATAGTCACTAATTAAAAGACTTCAACCATCAGAAGTTTAGCCAAAATAATTCCCTTCAAAAGTATAGAGTTGATTCCAAATGACTAAAATCTTGTCCTTTCTGCCTCATAGTCACTTTGCTCCCTAATAATAAGAACACAGGGCCTTGATGTCTATCAGTCTGGAAATGGATTCTGCTGATGGCTTATCTATTTCTAGTGAATGGATAATTGAAATTGGTAAATAAGTTTTAGTGGTAAGGGTAAATGTGCATGACAAAATATTAAAATAAAAACATTACACAAGGAATCAAATATTAAATCACAGATAGAAAAAATGTAAGTGGAATAGAGAGGGAAAGTACATTATGATATTAATAATTTAATAGTTATTAGCTCTGAGGGGCACCTCAGTGGCTCAGTTGATTAAACGTCCAACTCTTGTTTTCAGTTCAGGTCATGATCTCAGGGTTGTGAGATCAAGCCCTGTTGCGGGCCCCATGCTAGATGTGGAAACTGTTTAAGATTCTCCCTCTCCCTCTCCCTCTGACCCTTCCCACCCCACCCTATCCCCTGCTCAAAAAAAAAAAAAAAAATTATTAGCTTTGGGTGATAGGACTAAAACTTTTTTTTTTCCTTTATAGCTTTTAAGATGGGTTAAATGTTCTCTAATCATTATGTATTATTTTTTAAATCATAAAAATAACATTGAAAAATAAAATCTTTTGGCACTCCATATATAATCTTTATAAATAGCAATTATGATAAATATTTATGAAGTTGAAAATTACAGAAGCAGTAATGATATTACTGGGGAGTTACCTTGGAGTTGAATTATATCCATGGGTCATCTGTTAGAAGGGGTTTCTTAAAATGTACCACAGACCTTCTAAGTTTTAATTAGTGAGTTCTGAGGGTAACTCATAAAATTTCTGAAATTATATGCTATTTCTGTATCTATATGTCTATGTATATTGTTTCCTGGCTTGTGAGTGATCATAAATGTAATCTTGTTTTTAAATTGTGGTGACATAAATTAAATAAAAAAAAAGAATCTAGAGAAGGCAGAATAAAAGAGGGAAAGCCTTGGACAAATATGTACTCTAACTAAATTATATTTGAGAACAATACTAAGGAAAAATCAATTATTTTAACTCCTAATTACCTAAAATTATCTTTGATTATATCAATCCTTAGAGTCAGTGTGTTGGATTATTTTCAAGGTAATCATATCATTTTTTTAAATTTTTTTAATTTAATTTTAATTTAATTTTAATTTTTTATTGTTATTGCTTCTCTTAACAACATTCTCAAGGACTACTTTAGTGTTTTTGCATTTCTTTTTGTAAAAAAACAAAAACCAAAAACTATCCCATTATTTATTTTGTGTGTGTGAGAGAGATATTATAGCCCAGTGCCTGTCATTCCCCTGCAGAAGATTTATATTTCCTGAAAGCATTTTGGCACTATTGATTTAATGGTTGTGCCAAAAGAACCACTGAGTAAGAACATATTTTAAACTCTAGCAGTCAGATGACTTATCCTCAGACTTGGAATCTTAAACAAATGGTTCAAGACCAGAAGGAGTAGTTATTCATTCATCCCAATAGAAGTGTCCCACTGATGCTGCTATCAAGACTATTCCTAAAGTTGAAATTGAATAGCACCCCAGAACTCCCTCTATTCTGCCCCATTCCAATCTTGCCATCATTTCATTTGTATAAGCTCCAAATATTCTTATAATAAATTTTATTTTTGCCAACAATATTCAGGTTTATTTTTGCTGGTTTTGAACCAAAAATACTAATAAAAATTTGCTACTTAAAATGGCTTGCAGACTATGAACTCAGGGGGAAATAGTATCTGGAATTAGTTACCTAGTCAAGAAGGAGAAGAAAGCATTCAAATTCCAGGATGGAACCTACAGAGAACTATTGTGAAATACCAAAATTAGTTAGAATTTCTGACCACATGGAAACAGGGGACATGTCTTTTGGCAAAACAGGTAAAATTAAAATAAAATACTATATCTAAGATCATATGAAGTGGTTGCATCTGACAATCTGTCATAGTTTAACACAAGAGACTGACAAACTCAAATGTTTAATTTGTCGTCTCAAATTTGATCTTATAATCTCTAGAATGGACTATAAATAATTGGGTCAAATTAGTTGGTCCACTTGACTCAAGATTAGATAATTGATCACAAGGCAGATTCCCTTGAGTTTGGAATGAATGATGAGGAATACAGTCAGATTTTGTCCTACTGGAGCTGAGAATTCATGTAGATGATGCCCTGTTGACCATGTTAACCTGTAATGGTGCTGAGGAGCCAGTCTCAATAAGAAGGTGAGAAAATAAGATGGAAAAGAACTCTAAGCCTCTGGATAATAGAAGGTGCAAGGCCAGTGTCCATGAAATCTAACTCCATAGTCTATGCCTATCATAGGTCAATGGCATCTTTAGAACAATTTTTTTTTTACCTGAATATTACATTTATATGTTTGTTTTTGGGTGTGTAATCTGAAACTCTCAAACATTCTGTGATGGTCCTGATTACATCTTATTTATGCAGATTCATGTTTGAGTACTGAAAAAAATTGTAAATTTGATTCTACAGATGGTGAATGTCAGTAGAATTCATAATCTCTCTTGCTCACTCATGTGAATATTAGGGCATTATTTGGAGGAAGACTAAGTCCTCGATCATTGAGATAGTATTATTTGTAGGAATCTGAAAGTTTCTCAAGCCTTAATGTCCCAAGAATGGCTTTCAATGACCTGTCTTTAGAAGCTGTTTCTACATGGATTGCAAGTCTTTGGCTCTCCTTCCCATGAAAATTAATAATAATAAAAATAATAACAATAATTAACTTTCCTCACATTTATTACAAGAGAGATAACTAAATTTGGACCCTAGCATGTACCAAGGGAGCAAGTGCAAAATAAAACTCTTAACTATCTATCAGCATTTTTCAGGGAAATGGTTCTGGTAATGAAGTCTCAGGACACTTGACTGAGAAAGGAAGTATGGTTGTAGTTTGTAGAAATCTGAACTAGATATATTTCATGAAACTCTGCATTTAACATAATAGGTCTTGTGCTCGATATGGTTGACTTACGGTTTTTTTTTCTTATTGGTGTTGCCACCTAGAATATGACACTTGATTCTGCTAATTACTATTCTCTACCTCATGTAGATCTGTAGTTATCAAAGCTGGCTGGAAATTAGCATCATCTAGAGAAGAATTTTTTTTAATTTATTTTATTTTATTTTTTTAGTAATCTCTACAACCAACTCACAACCTCAAGATCAAGTCACATGCTATTCTCACTGAGCCAGCCAGGCACCCCCATCTAGAAGAGATTTTTAAATATACCATTTCTGGGTACCATTTCAGGAATTTCCTATTTATTTGTTTATTTCAATATGACTTCAATCTTACAGAAACATTGCAAAACCAATTGTAGAATGTTTATCAGTTTGGATTTGTCTGATGTTTCCTCATGAATAAATCCAGGTTATTAATTTTTTGGCAGAAATATCACAGAAACGATCCTAGTTTATTTATTGTTTTCTAATTGCATTTTATCAGGTGCTTTGCAAGTTCTATGTGTCCAATTATGTAATCTTTGTTAGCCAGACTAAAGTAGTGGCTGCCAATTTTTTCTACTATAAAATTACCCATTTTCCCTTTGTAATTAATAATTATTTTATAGGAGATATGTTGAGATTATGTAAATGGCCTATTTCTCATTAAACTGTGACTCACTCATTTTACCATTTATTATTTTGTCTTGACTGAATTAATTGTATTGAGTAAAATAAGTCTGTTATGCTCAACTGTCCCATATTTGGCCAGTGGGAGACCCTTTTACCTGACTTCCAGATATGTTACATAGATCATTTGTGGGTTGCAAAGTTTAAAATATTTATTCTCTGGCTCTTTATTAAAAGTTTGGCTACCTTTGTTATTTAATCAAGTACATTTTTTCAGGTGTTTGAGATGCCACAATGGAAAACTTCATGTTTGGTCTAGTAGGACCCCAAATCCATCTACTGTTCATGACAATTTCCTGGTTATATATAGCTAGAATTAGTAACCTTAGCAACCTGGTAGATTATCAGTATTTGCATTATCTCACCCATAAAGAAAAGGCAATTGTGGAAGAAGGGAGTTAGAATTAGCATACTACTTCTGAGAGTTTAATTGAATATTAAGTAGCTATACATGTAAGTGTTCATCTAGATGGGTAGCTGACACTTAATAAATGTTAGCTATTATTTTCATCCCTAGCTTTCCAAAGCTTTCTTGTTCCCACTTACTCTTTAGACATTTGTGCTTGCGCTTGAACTTCTGAGAAGCCATGATGCTCATAAGCTAACATTACAGTGCTACAGAATTAAATTTAAAGTTTTGTGTTTGTCTGTTTTAGTGTCTAGTGGAATGCAGATAATAGCTTATGTTGAATATTTCCTCCAGTAAAATTATTTACATGGAAATGTTTATATTTTCTATTGAAGAGGAATGAAAGAAATGGTATGAATTAGAGTAGAATTAAGTAAATTAAATTTAATAAATAAAGGTACTATTATTTATAGTAATTTTTAACAAATAAAAAAGGTGTTTGTATGAAGGAAAATGAAGATTTTTTACACTTTTCTTTCTGTATTTCATAAAAGACAGAAATCCTAAAACTGAATCATCCAAGCTGGAGCTACACAGTGGTCTAAATTGAGAAGTTTCTATCTTAGCCGTTTGTAGTACACACCATAAATTCTCTGTAAGCACATACTTCTTCCACGTCACTGCGATCACTTGCTTTTATCTTTGCACTGTCATTTTTAAAACCTGAAGTGAAGGACCATTTCTTACATTTTAGTCTTCCTAAAGTTAGAACTTGGGCATAAGACATTTCAGCTTTGAAGTTCCAAGTGGTGTTAGAGTCAACACACAATAAACCGTATAACTAAAAGTGCTGTTTTATGAGCTTAAAGGCATTTACTTGCTTTTGATATAAATTATGAATTCTTCTCCCTTGGGACTTACATTGCAAAATAAAATATATAGATCTTTTTTGAGCAGACACATAAGTCAAATTATATAAGCCTGGATTTTGAGATCAAGAAATTGTGAAACTATTTAACCCACACCACTAATTTTATTGCACATACTGAATCATTGTATCATCTGCGTTAGGATATTAGTGTTGGAATATTGTCCAAAAAGTCATAAAATAATTGCATTTTGAAAAATTTTAATAGTTATTATTTGAAATGTGGAATTTTAAGAAAAGCAGAGTACTGGGCGCCTGGGTGGCTCAGTTGGTTAAGCGACTGCCTTCGGCTCAGGTCATGATCCTGGAGTCCCGGGATCGAGTCCCGCATCGGGCTCCCTGCTGAGCAGGGGGTCTGCTTCTCCCTCTGCCCTCTTCCCTCTCGTGCTCTCTGTCTCTCAAATAAATAAATAAAATCTTTTAAAAAAAAAAAAAAAAAAAAGAAAAGCAGAGTACTTTTTAAACTTAATATTTTATAATACCACTATAATTTTTAAATTTACTATTATTTTCACCTAAAAGTAACTATTATAGAAATAATTTTATAATGAATTATATTATACAGAATAATTTTCAAATAATTAAAATAATTGTTATTCAAGACATAAAGACCATTATAGTAGTTTGTAACATCATAGTGAAATAAAAGAATATATGAAACAGAAAACCAAATACCATCCATATTTTTCATTTAAAAATTAATTAAACATCTTCTTTGACCATGAGTAATTGAGATATCTGAAACCATGTTCATAGTCATAAGATAAGTTTGGAGATATTTTGTTACTTTCATTCATAAGAATAAGATCCTGATACTCCAGTCTCAGTTTTGCCATCTCCTACTTAAGAGACCCCGGTTAAATTATGTAATTTCATCAAATACTGGTAAAAATGTCCTTTTCTATTGGTAAAAATGTCCTATATCTGGGGCTCAATTTTGGGTCATGTTAATAGAAGTAAAAAGTATTGTGAAATGGAGTAAATCTGGACATATTTGACCCACTTTTAAAACATGTTATGAAGGCTAAAGAGATCTGTAAAATACTGGTGAGAACCTTGAGCTTGATCTCATGTGAACCAAAACTTTTATCATTTAAGCAATGAGAGCACAGGAATATAAAATTAGCAATAACAGCAGTGATAGCTGTCATACAGCTTCTTAGATTATATGGTCCCTTTCTTCTTAAATGATCAGAGCATTTAAAAATCTTTATACTATTTAACACAAATTGAAATTCAGTGAGAGAATGTAAAAGCCTATGACATGCTTAAAAATCTACAGTGAGTAAATTAGTAGTAAAGTGACTCCAGAATGTCAATATCTTTCTTCTGAAATTCAACTCAGTGTACATTTTAATAAAATATCTGGACTCTTGGCATTATGAAATGTCCTTGGAAAAACTTCTTTAAGAGTCCTGCATGTATTTTAATCCACTATTTTAGTAGGCTTCATTACACCTTCAACTGGAGGCACAGGTTATCATTTTGTTTATTCAGAACGTATGTGGGAGTTAAGTAGTTATGCATGCATAATACTCTTCATCTAATCAGTATATTATTGGTTTATTTTTATTTTCTTTTGAAAAATACAGTGGAAAAATAGTGATACAAAACTGTAACTGAGTTTATACTGGTCTATAAAAACAATAGAACCTAGAACATTTTTCGACTAGATATTTTCATTTTTAGTTAAAACATCATATAGAACTTATTTTTACATAAAATTTACATAAACTTTTACATAATTGTTGTTGACTGACTATTTAATACTATGAAGCAACATATTCTATAAACCACTATAAAATCTTTTAGGAAACAAAGGCAACACCACCATCTTTCAGGCTAAAGGGCAATGTCATTAATATCTTAGTAAAAGCATCTTTCAGTGATGATTGACATATTGAGATAGAATTATAAGATTCCTGTGTTTTCTTAGGAATATATCTCTCACACGGTAAGTTTTATCTTTGTATTCCTCATCCTTCTAAGATATAAGTTTGGAATCAGTATCATAACTAGAAATTTTTGGGGGCGCATGGTGTCTCAGTCGGTTAAGTGCCTGCCTTCAGTTCAGGGCATGATCCCAGGTCCTGGGATCTGGCCCCACATCAGGCTCCCTGCTCAGCAGGGGGTCTGCTTCTCCATCTCCCTCTGCCCCCCTTCCCCACTTGTGTTCTCTCCCTTCTCTCTCAAATAAATAAATAAATAATCTTTAAAAAAATAACTAGGACTTTTCCTCTAAAACGAGGTCTTCTAATAGCTTTCTTGAAATATTTTCTTGTAAAAACACATACATTGATAATTTTTTATCATGAGTATGTGTGTCAAGCATATTGAGATTTTAATATACCAGCATTTAGCTGATATACACTTCTATTCCCCATTTATTTTCTTAAACTTCTCTAAGAGTATAAATATTATCTGTCAGTTGATTTTTGAGATTTTATTCAGTACAGATTTTCTCTACTACATTTCAGTTGGGAAAAAATATTTCTATTTGAGCAAAACAAAAAATCTGAAAGGAAGAACTTAAGTCATTACTTATCACATCAATGTTTCCTGCTTTTAGTTCACTGATCTCATCCCTTCCTTTGTGGTACAAATCTTAACTGGTTATTCCAAACAAGTGAAAGGGATACATATATTTTGACCTATATGGTACTTTTACTAGAGCCATGTTTTCCTTAGGAAATACTAAAAGGTAAACAGAAATAGATGTTTTAAAGGATTTTTTTCTAGAGAAGCATGTTAAATTTTGCAGAATACAGTATATATTCAAATGCTATATGTGTTTCATTGTAAATGTTATCTAAATAAGTTAATCAGTTAAGATTATTCAAAGCAAGGTAAACAATCAGTATAATTTAGAAGAGGCCTATTTTACTCTAATGTGTAGTTACCTCTAACTTCCAATAAATAAAATAAGTGAAACAGTACATTAAAGTCTACTGATACTGGAATTGAAAGTTTTGATCTTTCAAACCTTGAATAAAGTAGTAGAACTAGTTCTAAAATTGACATGGCATTATTTATTTGCTGAACTTAGTTCTGGATAAATCGTTGGAAATAATTGTATTTGAATACTTAGGCTAGCCATCGTTACCTATTTAACAAATGAAAAAGCTTCTTAAAACATTATCTGTTTCTTCTCTTCTCTCTTGCTGAATCATCCCCTACTCTCCAACAATCATTTGAATTTCAGATCTCATATTTTTCTCCCTCTTTAAACTCACCTTTTTCCCACAGTTATTTGACTTGTTATTTAAGTTCCTCAAACATGCCAAAATTGCCTCTTGCCTTTGTTCTAATTGCCCCGACTGCTAGAGTGTTTTTCCCTCCCGTTTCTGTCCATCTTTGCATGGGTGGTTCTTTCTTGTCACTCTGCTTTCCAAGTTTTTATTGAAATATTTCCCTGTCCATGTCAGCAAAATACCTCCCCAGTCACTGCTATCATCACCATTATCCTGATTATTTCTATTTAGTTGACATTGTAATGATTAATTTTTCTTAAACTTGTGCACTACAAAGATTCATGAGTATTGAAGGTATTATTTGGCAGGCTGAATATTATTCTCTAGCATGTGCAACACAACTTGGCACATAGTAAGATGCTCAATCAAAGTTGAAAGAATAAATGAAAGTTGAAAAAAATGAATGAATAAATGGAAATGTTTTGCCTATCACATTGCAGATATGAAAATATAATGATCACTGTTAATGAGAAAATTGAAGAAAAGGCACGTTGGAGGAAATATAAAGTGGTACAAACTGTTTGAAGGGAAATTTTTCAATACCTACCCAAATAAAAATATAGATATTTTTGTGTCTTGTAGTGCAACTATGGAAAAATGATTTTTAAATGCATTAATTTTTACTAATTTTACTAATATTTATATTACTAACTAAAATGTATGAAAATAATACAGACATTAATGAAAAATCATTCATTTAACTTTTTTTTTAGCACTTCTTTGGTCAAGACATCCATCTGGCATTTGGGTTACATCAGAGAAAGAAATGATATCTGCCTTGACACATTAAAACAGAAGAAAGAAAATAAACATTAGATATAATAAATCAACTATATCATAAATAAATGTTATTTAAAAAAAATAAGAGCTGAGTAAGTAGATCTGCAATCCCAGAGAGAACAGAGAGTTGTATTCATGTAGAAAGATCTTAAGGGATGGGGTGACTGGGTGATGGACAATGGGGAGGGTATGTGCTCTGGTAAGCACTGTGAATTGTGCAAGACTGTTGAATCTCAGATCTGTACCTCTGAAATAAATAATGCAATATATGTTAAGAAAAAAAAAAAAAGAAGATAGCAGGAGGGGAAGAATGAAGGGGGGGAAATCGGTGGGGTAGACGAACCATGAGAGACGATGGACTCTGAAAAACAAACTGAGGGTTCTAGAGGGGAGGGGGGTGGGAGGATGGGTTAACCTGGTGATGGGTATTGAGGAGGGCATGTTCTGCATGGAGCACTGGGTGTTATGCACAAACAATAAATCATGGAACACTACATCTAAAACTAATGATGTGATGTATGGGGATTAACATAACAATAAAAAAAAAAAAAAGCTTAGTTCAGAGGAAAGGGATTGATCCAAATGGTTACATGAACATCTCAGGCAGAAGCAACAGCCAGTGTAAAATCCTGAGGCAAAGAATGCCTAGTGAATTCATAAAATTCTTAAAGAAATCTGATGCTGCATATACTATTCCATTGATCTGATTTACATGATACAACTTACAGAGAATATATATATATATATATATATATATATATGAACAGATAGAATGAAAACAATTAAAGAAAAGTTACCCAAAAATTCTGAAAAAATTTTTTGTCTGAAATTTGAGATTTTTGTAATATTTTATAGGAAAACTTTGTGAATAGAGAACCACTATTAGATATATTCTGGTACCATATTCCAACTGTAAAATGTTAAAGAAAGTACTTAAAAGGTGGTGTATGGGTGGCACAGTCAGTTAAGTATCCAACTCTTGGTTTTGGCTCAGGTCATGAGATCGACCCCCACATCGAGCTTCAGGCTCGGCATGGAGCCTCCTTAAGATTCTTTCTCTCCCTCTCCTTCTATCCCTCCCCCCCCTGCTCATGCTCTATCTCTCTCTCTCTCTCTCTCTAAAAAAAAAAAAATACTCAAATGAATATATGATACAATAAAAGTACAAATAAAAGGGAAAGTTCATCAATGAAGATTATGTTTAAACAAAAAAGATACGTCTCAAGAGTTCAATGCGTATTTAAGTATAACAAGAGTGTGAATGCAATATAAAATTTTTCTTGAAATGATGTGCAAGGATTTGAGGACTGAAAACCTCCTAATATCTTTTATAAGTAAACAACTCAAATGCCTGCTTTGTATATGGTGAAAAATGAATAGAAAAGAAGAACTAAATTTTGAGAAATAAATGTCTACTTCCTGAATGTTCCTAAACAGATTCCTCATCCCTTTCCTTGTTCCTCTCTGAGGGATGTTAAGCAATTGGTGAATTTGGGAAGGAGGGGAAGAGATCAGCTCCATATTTCCGCTTTTATTGGTAAGTAATAAACAAGCTCCTGTCAGTAATAAATAAACCTATATTTTAATAAAATAAATAAGATTAAATAAATTTTGGCTTTCATCTTCTTCATTTCATTTCTCAAATTGTTCAAAACTGAAGTTAAAACAAAAAAAGGGTAACCATTTATTGGAGACTTTCTCAGTGACTGTTACTTAATTGTGTTTATTTGAAATACTGAGATATAAAATCAAGAATGGAATTTGGGGAGCTAAACATGCATAAACAGAAGAAATTTTAGTAGAGTCAGCATTCACGACTTGGGCCTTGGATTTATATACCTGTAGCCTGCTTTCTACTTTGCATATTGTGAGTCTACAGACCAGATGAGTTTTTCAGTTCTGCAGTTGTTTTTTTAGGCCTGTGGCCTGGGTATGAGTCTTAGATTTGTAGTAACAGCAGCTTATGGTGGCTCTGTATGGAAGAGTTGATAAAAGCTTCAGGGATATACTCCTGGCCTTGCCCAGCTCTGCATTAGAAAAGAGGGGGGAGTTACATTGACAAAGCAAATGAGTAGCTTTAGGAAGAGAAAAGGTACCTACTATAAGCAAGGAGAGGCCAATTTAAGTAATAACTGTCAGGTTCAGTTTTTCTAAGCCTAACGTTGAGTGGCTCCATGTACTATGGTACCTCGCAAGCAGACCCCAAGCAACAGTATGGGACATTTACAAGATATGGACCTGCCCAGATGCAGGCAGGGCCAGGGTGTTGGGTACACTTTTCCTCAGTACAATGATCTGGAAAAATTTTAACTGTGTAGAATATAAAGTCTTGGGGGCGCCTGGGTGGCTCAGTTGTTAAGCGTCTGCCTTCGGCTCAGGTCATGATCCCAGGGTCCTGGGATCGAGCCCCGCGTGGGGTTCCCTGCTCGGCGGGAAGCCTGCTTCTCCTTCTCCCACTCCCCCTGCTTGTGTTCCCTCTCTTGTTGTGTCTCTGTCAAATAAATAAATAAAATCTTTAAAAAAAAAAAAGAATATAAAGTCTTGGTTATTTTTTAGGCCTTGATAGGCTAAAGAGTATTTTAAGGCTAAGGCACTGATTTCAAAGTGCAGCATGAAATACCTTTGTGCCAGAGCCAAAACCAACAGCCAAGAGGTAAGAATTGATATTCAACAACCAGAAAAATATTGAGAGACAATATCTTGTAACTGAAAGTAGAGAATCCATAGTAACAATAACTGGGGAAATGTCCCTTAAATTTTGTGACAGTTTTATTAAATAAATATACAATATGCGGAGACATTGGAAAGGTATTGAATTTTTCTATGCCTTTCAAGACTGTACAGCTATTGTAAGTGAGAATAGAATTATTGCCTTTGACTAGAAAGAAACATGCCCAGAAATGTGTGGAATTAGGACCCCACAGAAAGGTAGGTGAGACATATTGAAATGAAATCAGCAAAATAGGCAGGTTGTGTCCTCACCTGGGTTCAATAGGGAGCCTATTGGGAGCATATCTCCACTGTAGGCGATATGGTTAAAGTGAATATTTTGTTAAAGAGATCTAACAAGTAAAAAAAAAAAAAAAGAGAGAGAGAGAGATCTAACAAGTTAAAAATCATCAAGAGTATATAGACATGCAAATGTATTGTCTCCCCCCCAAAAAACAATGAAAAGCAAAATGAAAGTTATATTCAGTTACAGCAAACTGTATCAGTCCTATATCCTGACAAAAGGAAATAAATGGACTTATACAACAGGATAAACCTAATTTAACTGAGTTTTTCAGAAAGGTACTAAGTGTAATAGAAATAAAATCTATCCCACAAGGTTTGTCCCATTAGTTTAGAAAATGACATACGAGAAAGTAATGTTAAAACATTAAAAACTGGAAGAATCACAGTTTTGAGATGTACATGGCCGTGATATGGGTGGTAGTTTGTATTCTATAGAAGCCATGAAAGCAAACTTAACTAGGAAGTTTCTGAGGAGAAATTCTTCAGTTGATCAAAGCTGAGGATTAGGATGAAATCTCTGTTGGAGATGGGTTTCAAAGGTCTAAATAATTGCATAATAAATGGCAGAGAAAACAGCCACTGTGCCTCAGGATTAAGAAAAAAAAAAAAAAAGCTTACAAGAGTGTGGAGGCTAAGATGCTAGGTTGGTACCATCCTCAGTGCAATACATATAAAGTTCCAGAAACATGGGACTCAAGATGAAACAGAAATTAAGATGTTCTGAATATACTGAATATAAAATAAAGGCACCTTGAATTATTTCTGTTAACTGAGGCTTCATCAACATGACAAATTTTTAAGCTTTGCAAAAAAAGGCAGCTATGATTCATCCGCGTAAGTGGAATCACCCCACAGATATTGCACACGCCTAGTACAAAGTTAGCATGATGTTGAGAGATTTATCAAAATAAGTTTAAATTTAGAGGTTTTATATTCCTGACACTTCTATCCATTGATTATCATGCTCATGATCTGCTGTGGTCTGTTGCAATATTTTAATAGTTTTGGGAACGTTATTTCACCTGGGATAACTACGATAGGGCTTGATGACTGGGTGGTAGGCTACTTTTCTAAATCTTAAGGGTATTAGGAGAGGATAATGGTGATCTTTCCTTTTCTTATTTCTGATCTCTATAAAATGAGACACTTGACACTTGACCATTTCAACTGCTATAGGTTTAAGAATTCACAATGTCTTCTTCTGTCACTTCCATAATGACCAGAAAATGAAAGTGGGGAGGATTATTTCTTAGATTTTGATATAACTTAAGAATTTTAGAATGTGAGCCTTATCTCAAAAGGGCAAGATAATTTAATTTTGGACTTTAATTTTTTTTTAAGATTTTATTTATTTATTCATTAGAGACAGAGAGAGAGAGGCAGAGGGATAAGCAGGCTCCCAAGGAGCAGGGAGCCCGATGCGGGACTCGATCCCAGGACCCTGAGATCATGACCTGAGCCGAAGGCAGACGCTTAACCATCTGAGCCACCCAGGCACCCGGACTTTAATTTTTTTTAAGATGCAGTACAGCATAATTCCTTTTGAGAGGCAATGTTTCCTGTTGAGGAAGAACTAAACTCTTGATCCATTGTCTGGATTCAAAGGCAAGATCCACTACTACTAGCTAGGTAATCTTGGATAAGATGCTTAGCTGTTCTGCAATCTTGAGATATCAGTAGGATCAAACTTACAGCATTTTTGTGAGAATTAAATGAGATGTTATTTACAAACTACTTTGAACAGTGTCTTGTAGATATTAAATACTTTACATGTGCTTATTTCTAGCATTCTTGCATATGAAATTCCAAGTGAATTTAACATTTATCTTTACTTTATCCTGGATTTGATAATAAAAAGGGTTGTTTTTTTTTTTTATTCAATCAGGATAATTTTTAAATTTTCAGTCGGTATATATTTGAATATATTTAGGTAAAATTTTGAAAGTGTGCAAGATGCATTAACAAATATAGATTAAGGACAATGTAATAACCTTTTCAACTTACCTGTTACAAAGAATGTATTGTTTAGTATATACAGTTAAAATTATTTGATTGTTGAAGTAGTTTACAGCCCTAAAGATGTCTTGAGAATCCAAAGAAAGACAACTAAAGAAATCTTTATTTCTCTGAAATTCAAAAAAATCTAGTTACAGTTTTTGCTTGTTCAGCAATTTTCTCTAACAGCAATTTGCTTGCTAACCCCACTAATCCCAATCTATGCATTTTTTTTTCTTTAAACAACACAAACTTTATCCTTTGTTCCTAAAGAGTACTTTTACTTCTCACACACAATGCACATTTCATAAACTCATTTAATAACTTTACCATCATCATAACCTAATTGTGGTATTTATCTTTATGATATGCATAAAAATTCCTTTGTATGCCAGAATTTTAAGTCAAGTGTATGTTTTCATAATTAAAGGACTATAATACATAAGGCATGGAGCACTAAAACCAAAACTCTGTGAAGAATGAGTTTTTATGTGTTTATAATCAGTTGAATCTGGAAAATAACACTTCCAATTACTAATCTTAAATTGTGTCTCTTCCCTATTACGTGTAATTTAGAATCATTCTTACTAATGAAAACTAAATGGTAATTAATCATATGAATGCTTGTTGAGTAAGGACTGAAGAAAATATAATAGCTACAGGTTTCTTCAATTGTGAAAGTGTCTATTTATAATTTGTGCTTTAGTTTGGTAGGCACAAAGACTTGAGTTTCTCTGCTTAAAAACAAATGGCAACATACACAGTAGTTTTCTGTTTTCAAAATTATATGAGAGTCACTTGAAGAGATTTATCTCACAATTTTTGGTTAAGATTTATATCTATTATCTCTGCTGATAATTACCTGAAATATTTTATTTTCATTAATATTAAAAACATTACGGGTTTTGCATATCCTCTAGCAAAGTTCAACTGTAGAAAGTTTTAAACTGGTTTTACATTTTTGCTGAGTTTTCTCTATTCACAGATTCATATGTTAATAGCATTTAAGTGTATTTTATATTTGAGCTTAATAAAATAAGATAATCTATAAACTGAAGAATTAATAAAATGTTAAGACTGAGTTGAGGTCAACTGTCTTGTTCTACTAAAGAGCTATTTAGGGTGTGGGCAAAATTACAAGCTTAATTAAAGTAGCCTTTTACTGATGAAACTAGAACTAGAATGTTAAAAGCAACCATCGATAGAAATAACAAAAAAAGCCTGGGAAAAGAAGGAGAGACACTTCTATGAGCTAGATGTCTAGTGCTAGTCACAGGGATGCCTGCAAGTATGAGCACTGAGGCTACTGGCAGGGTTGTTGTTGCTAAGATCCAACTGTGGGAATGTGCTTTCTAATGCAGAACAGGTCTGATAGATACTAGCAGAATATATGCAACTGTACTTTTCTCTCAATGCTCTAGAGATTCCTCCAGAAGACTATTTGAATCAGTCAGCAAGAATGAGGCTCCCTTAGATTTGTGTCATGATATAGAAGTCTCTCTTTTTCAATAAAAATAAGATAAATAAGAGATTCAACACTTATGGGTTCATAATTCTTTTCCTGGACTCTACAACCTCTTCACATCTGATTGTGTATTAACTGTATGTTCTAAACAAAAAGAACGTGAACCCCTTATTTCTGATTCATCTTTCATGTATAAATAGAAATACATTTCACAATTTTTTTTTAAAGATTTTATTTATATATTTGACAGAGAGAGACACAGTGAGAGGGGGAATGCAAGCAGGGGGAGTGGGAGAGGGAGAAGCAGGTTTCCCACCGAGCAGGGAGCCGGATGCGGGGCTCGATCCCAGGGCGCTGGGATCATGACCTGAGCCAAAGGCAGACGCTTAACGACTGAACCACCCAGGCGCCCCTACATTTCACAAATTTTAAGAGTCCTCATTTTTCTCTCTATATAAGTAGATGAGGACTCACTTTGTGAAATGTCCAGATGCAAACATATCGATTGTGTACTTTTCTGTAGGCTCAAATGTACAAATATCTTTGATCCACATGAAATTTCACTTTATGAAAATAAGAGGGTCTTATATTTCTTTTAAAAATAGATTACACCTGGGGCACCTGGGTGGCTCAGTTGTTAAGCGTATGCCTTCGGCTCAGGTCATGATCCCAGGGTCCTGGGATTGAGCCCCGCATCGGGCTACCTGCTCCGTGGGAGGTCTGCTTCTCCCTCTCCTGCTCCCCCAGCTTGTGTTCCCTTTCTCGCTATGTCTCTCTGTGTCAAATAAATAAAATCTTAAAAAAATAAATAAATAAAATAAAAATAGTTTACACAAAAACAATTTAAATAAATGTTATTAAATCATTCAGGCCTTTTTGTCATGTTAGAGATCAAAGACAAGAGTTTTCTTACTCTCCAGATGATCTTTTTGATATTGTGCTTTTAATATTTTTTTTCATATAGTCTTTCTCTGTTAAGATCATGACATTTAGGAATCCCTGGGTGGCTGAGCTGGTTAAGCAGCTTCCTTCGGCTCAGGTCATGATCCCAGCGTCCTGGGATCGAGCCCCACATAAGGCTCCCTGCTCAGTGGGAAGCCTGCTTCTCCCTCTGTCTGCCGCTCCCGCTGCTTGTGCTCTTTCTCTCTCTCTGAAAAATAAATAAAATCTAAAAAAAAAAAAGATCATGACATGAATTAAAATAATATCTTGTAGTATTAACAGTGGCTTTCCTAAATCTGCAGATAATTGACAACATAGGCCGTAAAGATACAAAAAGAACAAAATGAAAAAAAAAAAACAAAACAAAAATACATATCCTTATTGAACAAGGAAAAGCTACTTTGGGTAATATTAAATTTTTGTTTCCTCATATTAAATGTATTATCTATTTTCAAGCTAAAAGAAAAGTATAACATCAATACAAAATTAACAATATGCATGTCATTAGGGTAAAAAAATATAGTCATCTAGGAGATGAATGATTCTATTATAAGCTGTATTCTTAAACAGATATGATTTTTTTTTATTTAAAAGATTTTATTTATTTATTTGACAGAGAGAGAGAGAGCGGGAGCAGGAACACAAGCAGGGGGAGTGGGAGAGGTAGAAGCAGGCTTCTGCTGAGCAGGGAGCCCCATGTGGGTCTCGATCCCAGGATCCTGGGATCATGACCTTAGCCGAAGGCAGACGCTTAATGACTGAGCCACCCAGGTGCCCCCCAAACAGATACGATCTTAAATATTTACACAGAGTACAATCTTTAACACATTGATGTATCATGCAATATGGTCTTATATACTATTTTAGTTTAAATTAACAGGATGGAAAAATGCTAACAAAGTAACTTTTGTTTTTCAATTTAATTTATATTTTCAAAGAATCAGCTTCTCATTACATTGATTTTTTCTATTGTTTCCTTATTTGCAATTTAATTGACCTTTTTCTCAAATTTTTATTATTCCGTTTATTCTGTTTACCTTGGTCTTAACATTGCTCTCTTTTCTCTACTCTCCTAAAGTGAGAGATTAGATTATTTATTTTAAATATTGTTTAATATAAGCATTCATGTCATAAATTTCCTTCTGAGCACTGTTTCCTCCCTTGAATCCCACAGATTTTGATAAATTCTATTTTCACATTCATGTAGTTCAGACCACTGTCTTAATTTCTCTTAAGACTTCTTTGACTTATGAGTTATTTCTAAGTGTACTGTTTATTCTCCAAATATTTTGGAATTTTTCAAGTATCTTTCTGCTATTGATTTCTAATAATTTCATCATAGCCTGAGAATATACTTTGCATGATTTCTATTCCTTGTAAATTTGCTCAGGTGTATTTTATGGCCCAGAATGTGGACTCTCTCAGTTAATGTTCCATGTGAGTTTGAGAAAAATTTGTAATTTGGTGTTGGCTACAGTATTCTATAACTGTTAATTAGATCAACTTGATAAATAGTTCTTTTAGGTCTTCTGTATTCTCACTTATTTTTGGCCTGCTTGATCTACTATTTATTGACAAAAGGATATTGAATTCTCAAATTATAATAGTGGCTTTGTCTGTTTCTCCTTTCACAACTGTAAGTTTTTGTCTCAGGTTTTTTGACTGCTATTAGGTATATAAATATTTAGGATTGTTGTGTTTTCTCGAAGAATTGACTTTTTTATCATAATGTAATGCTTTTTTTATTCCTGATAACATTCCTTGGTTTAAAGATTGATTTATCTATAATTAACATAGTTTTGTCAACTTTCTTTTTATTATTATTAGCCTGGTATATCTTTCACCAATATTTTACTTTTAGCATATATAAATCTTTATATTTAAAATGAGTTTCGGGCGCCTGGGTGGCTCAATCGTTAAGCGTCTGCCTTCGGCTCAGGTCATGATCCCGGGGTCCTGGGATCGAGTCCCGCATCGGGCTCTCTGTTAGGCAGGGAGCCTGCTTCTCCCTCTCCCACTCCCCCTGCTTGTGTTCCTGCTCTCGCTATCTCTCTCTCTGTCAAATAAATAAATAAAATCTTAAAAAAAAAATAAATAAAATGAGTTTCTTGTAGTCAATATACATTTGGGTTTTGTCATTTTTACCCACTCTGACAATCACTCCTTTTTTAATATGTGCATTTAGACACTTTAAGTGATTATTTATATAATTGGATTAATACCTACCATGTATGTAACTTTTTTCTATTTATTACATTTGCTATTTTTTCCCTTCTATCATTTTGCCATCTCTGGTTTTAATTGAGCCTTTTATAATTTTATATTTCCATTTTTATCAATTCTCTTAGGCTATTGATTATATTTCTTTTTAAAACAGATTTAAGTAATTATTCTAGAGTTTATAATACACATTTTTAACTAATCTAAGTGCAGCTTCAAATAACAAAATGCCCTGTCATTATAGGGCAGATAACTTAAAGCATCATATTCCTAATTCCTGCATCCCATCCCTTGTGACATTGCTGTCATTCATTTCACTTCTCCATATGCTTGAATCACCCTAAAATACATTGTTACTATTGTTATTTTAAATAATTTTCTTTTAAATCAATAAAAATAAGAAATAAAATATTTTATTTTATCTTCATTTATTTCTCCTCTGATGCTTTTCCTTTCTATATGTACATCCAAGTTTCTGACTTACAATATTTTTTTTCTGCCTCAAGAATTTTAAATGTTACTTGCAGTGAAAGACTGAATTTTGTCAATTTTTGTTTGTCTAAGAAAGTCTATTTCTCCTTCACTTTTGGATGCATAATTTCAATGGATATAGAATTATAGGTTGATGGTTTTGTCCTTTCAATATGTTCCCTTATTTGTATTATTTCTGATGAGAAGTCAGCTGTAATTCTTGAGCTTTTTCCTTGATATGTAAGGTGACTGCCTCCTCTCTGGCTTCTTTCAAAATTTCCTCACTGTCTTTGATTTTCTACAGCTTGATTATGATTTATCTTTTCTTTCTTCCTCCTCTGTTTTATTTTATTGTGGTGTTTATCTTGTCTAGCCTTCCTGAATTTCCAAATCTGTGGTTTGGTGTTTTGCCACTAATTTGGAAGGTTTTGGATCATTAACTTTAAAATTTTACTTTTATTTTTAATAGTTTTATTGATATAGAGTTTCTATAGTATAAAATTCATTCATTTAAAGTATGCAATTCAATGATTTTTAGCCTATTTGCAGGTATGTTCTACCATCACAAAGTTAATTTTAGAGCATTTCTAACATTTCATAAAGAAACCCTGTGTTCTTTAGACATTGCCTGCTAGCCTCCATCCTCTCCCCCCTGCCCTAGGTAACACTAACTTTCTTTCTGTCCTTATTTCGGATTTCTCTTTTCTGACATTCATATCACTGGCATTGTATAGTATGTGTTCTTTTGTAACTGTCTGCTTTCTCTTACCATAATGTTTTCAATGTTTTTGACCATTACTGCTAAAAGTATTTATTCTGCACCTTATCTCCCTTTTCTTCTTCTTTTATTCCAATTATACATGTGTTAAACTTTTATGCATTTGTCTCACTCTTCATGGATGTTTTATTCCTTTTGTTTTCTATCTTTTTTTTTTTCTCTTTGATTTTCAGTTTAGGAAGTTTCTACTGACATATCTTCAACCTCCTTGATTCTTTCTTCAGCTGTGTCAAATCTACCAATAAGCTCATCAAAACATTCTTAATTTCTAGTAAAGTGAGTTTTTAAAATTATTATTTCTAGCATTATCTTCTGATTCTGTCTCAGAATTGTCATCTCTCTGCTTATATTACTCATCTATCTTTTGCATGTTCCCTACTTTCTCCATTGGGGCATTTAATATATTAATCATAGTTATTTTAAATTATCAGGCTGACAACTCAACATCTTTGTCCTATGTAAGTCTGGTTGTGATGATTGCTTTTCCTCTTCACAGTGGTTTTTCTTGCCTTTCAGCATGCACTGATTTATTGGTTAAAAGCCAAGCATGTTTTATTAGGTAATAGGAAATGAGGTAACAGGCCTCTAGTGTGGGGTTTTATGTTAACCTGGCTAGAGGTTGAAGTGTGTTTAAGGTTTTCTATAGCCATAAGTACCAAAGGCTTCAAAGTCCTTCATTGTCTTTGTTTTTGTCTCCCTCTTGACTTTGAGCTTCTTTACTCCTCCTCAAAGAGGAGCAGCTCTTTCAGCTATAATCTTGAAAAGCTGTAATCTTGAGAACTCTTGGCACATAAGAATTTTATCCAAACCTTTGAACTAACGGATGACCAAAATCTAACCTGGCTTCTCAGTGGCATGAAGCTGTCACCCTAAGATGGCTTCAGTTCTCCCATCCAAAATGTTGCCTGAAAAGATCAAAGCTGACATGAGAATTTACCATTTATTCTAGCCAACATCTTTTAGGTCCCTGGCCTCCTTCTTTTATTGCATTTACCAAAAATGGCTTACAACTGTGAATATGTATCTTTTACAATTCAGAAATATATTTCTTTAGGAACTGAGAACCATTCTTTTGAAATGTGGTCACCAGGAAGTACGGGCCTCTTTTTCCTAGTCTCTGTGGGAGGTTAGGGTTCTAACTTAGGTAATTGCCAGCTAGCAAACACAGCTGGACCAATCACATTTATATTTACCAACCCATAATTTTTACATTTCTGATTCTTCTGAGCCTCCACTTATTCCCTTCCCACATTCTCCTTTAAAAATACCAAGCCACCTCTGCACAAATTGGAATGATGCTCAGGTTTTTCCCCTACTCTCTGTAGTTACTGAATAATATCTGTTTTCACCACTTTAACTAATGTCTGGCTGTGTTTATCTTTAACAATCTACTGTTATTACACTGAAGCCCTGTTTGTGATAAAATATGGGGAAGGGGCAGTCTATAATCCTTCAGTTGAATATGTCTTCCAATGGGGCTATGTTTAATGGGCAAATTTTCTCCGGTGGTATAGCTTTTTCCCTCTCTGCTCCTCACTCTCTTCCCAACCTTCAGTGTTCCCAATCAATTTCCTTAAATCTCTGACACCTGTTGACTATGTTTTTGTTTTTTTGTTTTTTTTTTTCTTCTTTTCTTTTCCTTAGGAGGAACTGGAACAGTAGAAGGTATTGGAGTGGAAGGAAATCCCTTCTTCCAGTTTGGATGAGGATTAACCATATTTTTTCCTGGTAAGCCTTTGTTATGGGGAAGGCTGTAGGTATCTTTCACAAAGATTTATGTTTCCTCTCCATCTGCCAGGGCCATGAAGGTATCTTTCTCAAATTTTCACCATTATGAGAGCCTGGTAGGGTTAGGGGAGGGAAAACCCATGGCCATTTGGATACTTTCCCATAGGACTTGCCCACAGACTTCTCATTTTTATGCTATTCTATACTTAACCTCCAATAATTCATCAACAATACCATTAATGTGTTTCGATCAGATATGGCTTCATCAGGCTCTGCTTCTGGAAGGCAGATTTTGGCTGTGATTATATTCACAAAGGATGTTGATTTTCAGTTTGTTTAATTTTCCTTCTTGTAAATAGGGGAGTGGTGACTTTCAAGCTCTTTACACATCAGAGTTGAAATTTCAAGTCCTTCAGTGACTTTTTTTTTTTTCTTTCCTCTATCTTTCCCCTTGCTTACCACTGGCAACTACTAATCTTGTTATTTTCTCCATAGTTTGGTTTTTTCCAGAATGTCTACAGTTGGAATACTACTGTTTGACCATGGTTTTCTTAGGGAAATGCTACTCCTCACATTTTCCATGGAAAGAAATGAAAATTGTTATGACATGATGTGAAGACTGCTAGATAATTCCAAAATTAAATATTATTTCGTATTTAGGTATTTTCACTCTTTTGTATTCATTTTAATATTAACAAATGCTACAGTGTTAAACACATTTATAAATTTATACTCTTTTCACTAATTTATGTATTCTACTTTACCTCTGTACTCTGCCTGTTTCTATATAAACACACCAAAACAATTAAGTGATCAATTTAGTAAGCCAATCTTGGTATTTTTGTCCAGTCTTTTCCAATCTACCTATAACGTGCATTTATCTAGACTTGTTTAGATATGTTTATTTCTCCAACATTCTTAACACTTAACAAACAATACATTTATTTCATACGTTAATACATTTGTATCAATATTCCTAACTTGTGACATTTGACAAAGCATAGAGCTTTTTGGGGGATCATAAATGTAGAAAAGTACTACTAGCATCTAGTGGGTAGAGACCAGCGATGCTCCTACAAATTTTACAATGCACATAATAGCTCCACCTCACCTCCTAAGAGAAAATTATGCAGTTCAAAATATCTACAGTGCTGAGGTTGAGAAACCTTGCTATAATCTGTCCAAACTAATGATTGTTTGACACAAATTTCAAGGTATAGGGAAAACACTCATTTAAAGTTGGTCTCAGTTAACCTATTGGGAAAAGGATCAGATTGACTGAAACATAATATATATGTATATATATACATATATATATATATATTTTTTTTTTTAAACAAAACCATGCTAAACCTTTTTTTCTGATGTGCCAATTTGGATACAAAACACTCTTTTGATAATATCATTTTTATAGGCAGAAGCCAATGTTTCAAGTCCTTAGAGTAATTGTATTCATTATTTGAATTTTTGTAATGTCTTGGCAATGGCATCTCTGATGTATTACATAAATGTTACTTCCTTAAAGGGATTTTCCCTGTTATGCTGTAGCTGTCACTATACTCTCATGCAATGTGGTTCATTGATCTTTTCAGTATTTCATTTTCAGCTGTTTGAAATCTATCACAAAGAGCAATTTATGTTTCTCTTTTCCATGATATTGCTTTCTACCCTCCATCCTCCAATTTTTTTTTTAAACATTTGTTTATTTCATATCTCCAAGTCTTGACATGTATTAGGGACAACTAATAGTATTACCATAAAATATATTGCAATAGTTATGTCACAATTTACTATGGTTACAATCCTTTTCACCGAGTCTACAAAGAGATATGTGTACATTTTGAATGGAGCCATTCTTCTGATTTAGAGTCAGAATAATTTTGAGAAATTCAAACTTCTATTAGGTAGAAAGTAGCTAAACTATTTTTTCTATACACATGAATCATTTAATATATTTTTTTCTTGACTCAGATAAAGTGACTGACATATTTGAACAATGCTGCAAGAGTGAGCACATTGGTATTGATTTACCTTTCCTGGCAGAATCTGAATTCATTCTGAATGAAGGTCTGTGTCTCTGATTGCTGTCTCTAGGTTCTATTGTTTTGTTTTGTTTTGTTTTTAATAGTCCCTTGAATTGATATTTTATCTTTTGTCAGATCTAACTAGATCTATTCTAGTCAGAAGCTAGGTCTGTTTCTATTTGCTTTTAGCAGAGCAGTTACAATTTTGTGTTCTTTTTGTCATTATTCATGGGGTCTTTTCTAAGTCCCCTTTGCATGTAAATTTCACTATTTTCCTTTGTTATTTGAAAACCTTGTAAAATACATTCTATAATATGACTGAATAAATAATTTTATAACCCCAAAGAAGATCTGAATGACACATGGTAGATTTGTATACTTAGTAACTCTCCCAAAAGATTCCTATTTTTTGTCATCAAGTGTAATACATCAAATATCCAAAAATATAGTCATAGTTTTGCTTTGCTAACTAGTAAAATATATTTTAGAACATTTTTCTAATAATATTATAAAGTATTATCCTTTTGGAAAAGAAAACAAAACTTCCATAGCACTCCTGATACAATCTAAACACCTAAAGATGATTAGATAGAATCATATTAAGCTTTGATGTTTCACATAAATTTTACTTGTTTCTTGGGTCAAAGAGATAGAAATCCAAAACTAATTATAAGTAGAATAACTTAACTGAGGGACTACCCAGGGTTAGATTATACCCCTTATTTCCCTAGATGTCACTGATAATTGCTGGAACAAATAATACAAATATCAAAATAGTAATAAGGAAATTTACTGATATGAGTGCTTTGACAAGAATTACCAACCAAACCTTATGAATTGTCCAGAATTTATCAATAGATGTGAGCACTAGGGGATTCTGGAGTTGATATATAGGCCATAGTATATTAGGACTATCCATCATCAAAATATTACTTAAATTGACAGAATATGAATATTTACAACAGCATGGAAATATCCTGAGTGAGGGGGATCAAAAGGGCTTTGGTTTCTTTCATTATATTTCAACACTGTTATTAGGAAATTGGCTTTGGAAAAGACATCACAAAATACAACAACACCCACAATCTTTATAATCCTTTTTAAATCCTAAGCAGTGATAGTGTTACAGGATTTTTGTTCCTTAGTGCCTGTGGTTCTTGGTCACACCACTTCAAAGAATGAAGAAGTAGACCAGATGAAGAGTGAGGGACAGCAAAGCAAAGTTTATTGAGGGATAGTATAAAGCTCCCAGAGAGGGAGGGGGCCTGAGAGGGTTACCATTTTGGCTTTCAAATCTAGGGGTTTTTATAAGCTCTTTTAAGAAACTATCTTAAGTGTTCTGAGTGTGGAGCCCTGAGGATTGGCTGCTAAGACGTGCCAATCAAGGCTTTGATCATGCACCTGTCTATCTATTGGGTTATTGTTCACGTGTTGCTGGTCTTTTGGGCTGACATCTGGAGACTAACTGCCTCAACTTGTGATAGTGACCCATGTTTTATGGTTAATTGTTTTGTTTCAGGATGTTTTGCAAAAGTCACTCCTGCAGAGGCTGCTAGACAGGATGCGATTGTGGCCTTGTCTAAGTTGTAAAACTGGATGCCAATATGGTTTTATCTTCGCTGTTCCAGCTCCCTGTTTTCTTGTTGGGGACCCTGGCCCTGACTACCTAAGTGTCCAATTAACCTCTAACAATAGGCTGACCCCTCTTGAATCTATATACTCTTCATTTCATAGCTCTTCTTTCCTCCTAGGCAAAGGTGGTAAGCAGTGAATAGACTATCATCCTTATTTTCCTTTTTCATTCACATGCAGTAGATGAATTAGAAAAATTATTCTTCATCTCCTATGAATTATATTAATTTTGAAAACTTAAATCTAAAATACACTTTCCAGTTATGACATGAGAAAGGAATCAAGGATTAATTCTCCCATTTATAACTTAAATAAGAAAATACACAAATATCTTATAGAACTTTGGTTATGTGATACATATTAAAAAAGACAAAGCCATGTATAATATATATTTTACAAGTATTATTCCTACATATTCTTTTATTTACTTACCACATATTTACTGTACACTTACTATGTCTGAGGACTAACAGAATTACTATCTTAAACATTTTAAAATTCTTTACTTCTGATATATTTTGGTCATAATTACAAATGCTCAAATCAGAATGATACTCTTCTTCCTTAAATGAAAACATATTTTAAATTTTGCTCATTTTTTTCTAGAATTTGATGACTTAGAGATGAAATATAAATCTCTAGTTAGAATGGTATTTAAAATATGTTTCTTACTGTAGTTTCCAGTCCAAATTGCCTAGTGACACCATTAGTCCAGAATGGCATATTTGTATTTATTAGTTGGTGTACCAATCCCTGATAATTAATCAACAGAGAAGAAGCACTATAAAGCTTAAAAGAACATAACAATATATATACCATTTTCTCCATCCTACTGAATCACCAACGTTGTACTTAATATGTAGCATTGTACTTAATATGTAATAGATCCTCAATAAATATTTGTAAATGAGTAGTTATTCTCAACTATGAATGTTTACTTATCATTTTGAATAAATTGAATAAGGTTTTCCAGTCCCAGCATTATTGACATTTAAAGGCATATAATTCTTAGTGTGGGGGTTATCTTGTAGTTTGTGGGATGGTTAGCAGTATGTCTGGCCTTCACCCACTAGATATCAGTAGCAACCCCTCCTCTTTCCCAGCTGTAGCAATCAAAAAAGTCTCCAGACAATGCCAAACATCTTCCAGGGGGACAAAATCATATCCAATTGAAAACCACTGATCTGGGATGATTTCTCATTAATTCTCATAACAGCTAAACAGAATATGGAATTAAGGAGGAAAAACCTCTGATTCATTCGTTTGTTTTCAAATTCTAATAGAATTGATTTCTAATCACAAGCTATTGTTGGATTTGCTTATGATTAGGAATCAATTAGATAGTTATTTATGTTTCTTTTCTTCTAATACTTTGATTTATAAATAAAAGGTTCAAATCAGATGATTATGATCAGCTCCTTCATAACTATTTAATATGTAAATAATAATTATTTAATAAACCTGTGTGCCTATGCAAAAGGAAGTTAATATTCCATAATTATTATTTGTTAAGCATATTTTAAAAAAATCATCCCTTCAGCTTGCTATGGGTTTATTTTGTTCTTATGTTTCTAGTTTCTTGAGACGGGAGCAAAGATTATTGATTTGAAACTCTTCCTCTTTTTTTTTTTTTAATTGAGATATAGTTGACATATAAAATTTTATTAGTTTCAGGTGTACAACATAATGACTTGATATATGTATATATTGTAAATGACCACCACAATAAATCTAGCTAACATTCATCATCTCACATAGTTATATTTTTTTATAGTAAGAACTTTTAGATCCATTCTCTCTTAAGGAATTTTAAATATATAATACAGTATTATTATCTATATTTGCCATGCTGTACAAGATGTACAAATATGTTGGGCAATTTTTTAATTTTTAATTTTTTATCTACTCTAGTTTTAGCAATCTCACAGAATATCCTACATCAGTTTCATTGTTAATATATTTCAGTGAGTTACTGTGATTAGTAAGCTCATAGGCATGCTTTTGTTATGAAATATATTGTTATTTCTACCTCATTTGGGCAGTAACTATGCCTTTCCACTTCCGACGTCTGCACAATGGGAATAAGCAGAGTACAGTAACATCTTTAATTTTTGTTGCTTAAATAGCTTTTTGTATAATGAGAACATAGGCAATGGTCTTCGAAGTCACAATTTTCCCAATGACTTTCAGGTGCTCTGGAGAGAAAAACATTAAACCTATAGGTTGCTTTAGATACCAAGTTGTAGTACACCTAGCAGTATGGCTAACCTAGGAGGCTGTTTGCATGGCTTTCAGAGCATTTAGGTAATAAGCTTGGTCTAGTTCCACAGCTTTAAGACCAGAACTGTGGTAACCTGAGGAAGATTCACTGATCTGGTAAGACCAAGAGTTCTTAATGAAGCCTGAACTTAAGCCTGTTTGTTTTATTACACTTTTCATTATAGTCTTACTATATACTGTAAAATGCTGAGTTAATTATGTGTATCTTCCCAGATGAGATAGAAAGGACTCCTGCCACTTATCCATTCTTTTCTCCCTTCTCCTCTCTCTCTTCTTATCCCCTTCCTCCTCTTCCCCTCCCTTCTCCCCTCCCACATACAAAGACTATGAAGAACTGCCCAGTCTTTCTGTCCAATACGGAAGGACTTATTTCAGGAATGATGGCTTCTAACAACTCAGTTAACCACCTCCAAGAGCTGTCTTTGGATGAAGAATGCTGCCTCACATTAGTTTGCCCTTCTTCTATAGGGCACCTGCTTCTAAAGACTTTTTTTTTAATTTTATTTTATTATGTTATGTTAATCCCCATACATTACATCATTAGTTTTAGATGTAGTGTTCCATGATTCCTTGTTTGTGCATAACACCCAGTGCTCCATGCAGAATGTGCCCTCCTCAAAACCCATCACCAGGCTAACCCATCCTCCCACCCTCCTCCCCTCTAGAACCCTGTTTGTTTTTCAGAATCCATCGTCTCTCATGGTTCGTCTCCCCCTCCAATTTCCCCCCCTTCATTCTTCCCCTCCTGCTATCTTCTTCTTCTTCTTCTTTTTTTTTTTTAACATATAATGTATTATTTGTTCCAGAGGTACAGGTCTGCGATTCAACAGTCTTACACAATTCGCAGCGCTCACCATAGCACACACCCTCCCCAATGTCCATCACCCAGCCACCCCATCCCTCCCACCCCCCACCACTCCAGCAATCCAAAGACTTTTTAACTCAGGGAGAAAAAAAAGACCTGGCCTGTTGTCTCAATTCATGACAACTAGGAAGGTAGGGTTGCCAGAAAAAATATGAGACACTCAGTTAAATTTTAATCTCAAATAAGCAATAAATACATTTTTGTATGTGTCCCATGCAATATTTGTAGCATAATTACACTAAAGTATATTAGTGTATACTTACAATAGAAATTTATTCATTGTTTATCAGAAGTTCAAATTTAACTGGACATCCTGGATTTATATTTGCTAAATCTGGTTGCCTTATCTAAAAGACCATGCTAGAGATCCCTACCCAATCTTACTTCTCTCTAACTCTCAGATAGGTGTTATTTCATTGAATTCTTCTCAGTAAACTGCTTTCATTTGAATAACAGTCTCAGTCTGTTTTCCAGGGAACCTTATCTATGTCAATTGGTAAAAATTATGGTCCAAAAAAAGCAGATGCTAAAATGAAATTTTTGGAATAAAAGCATCTGCTAGCCAGTTGTCAATAGGAACCCCATCACTGGGGGTAGATGGGGTACTGAGAGTCCCTGACATGTAGTAATGGTACAGTTATTAAAACTTCCATGATAATAAACCAGGATGGGATACTATGGGGTGGTGGGGGAGGCATTGGTTGGTGAAATATCCCATATCTCTTTTATTAGAAAAATTCAAGAGAAAGAGTAATATGAGGACTATGGAATGGGATACTGCTGAGGCCATTAATACACTGGAGGAAAAGGACAATGAAAGCATTAGAGTGATTAATCACTAACTTAAGGCAACACAGACCATAAATATAAAATATAATCATCTCCCACATCCAGAGGGCAGAAAATATTAACATTCAGGCCTGGAACTTAATTAGAAGGATAACAAACAGAAACAGAGCATATGATAACAGAAATGCAGAAAAATTAATCCTCAATCCAGAGTGTTATGCCAAGGGTAAGAAGCTTATGATGAAACATAGGATGAAGAATCTGGGTCAGAAATCCCAATTCCCCAGATTTTTTTTAACACTCTGAGCCTACAAATATGGCTTTTCTTGTTAAAGGCTAGTGCTTGTCCCTTGTTTGAAGATGATGCAGAGACTTTTATCTTTTAAGATGACTTACACTTCCTCAAGATGTACCCTAACTTTCCTCATGCCCACTAAACAAATAAGTAAAGATAAGCCTCAATATATATTATTCAGAAAGATGTTACTAATAAGTGTTCCTGCTAAGAGATGAATGAGACTATACTGCAATGAAAATGTAGGGCCTAGCCTATGTGCACTGTCAAGAACCAGAAGCATATTCATGGGACGAGGTCCAAAAGAGAGTCGACAAAAGTGGTTAAATATGAAGTTGGATAAAAAGAGTCTATTAGTCTGGAAGCACTCTTTCAGATTAAGGATTTCATACCCTACAAAGACCCTGAAATACAGGGTTAGGATCCTGTTGGATGGCATTTGGAAAACTGGGAAAAATTATGGTCCACACAAAGTTCAGTAGAAATGCCAGAATTTCTACGTGGGGTGGGGGAAAAAGAAATAAAAACCTCAGTAAAGACAACAGGCTAAAGCAGATATACTATGTAAGACTGGAAAATCTACCAGCTGACTATTTTCCCCCCAAAAGTCCACATTTACCAACATGGTAAGGAAAACACTGTGATAGGGTCACCAGGGTCATAGGATCAATGGTGACTCCTTATATAGGCCGTGGCTGACAGCAGTTGCTTTTTAGAAATAGGGATAATAAGATCTCAGATAATAGAGTCCAGGTAGCAGTACATATCTGTTAGAAAAAATAATGGGCACAATTGTAGAAATGAGCAGAAAAAAAAAAATTAGAGTGCAAACTAGGAGCCAGACAGTCAGAGAGCTATGGTGATTGTTAATAGAATACAGTGTCCCTAGGGACAAGATAGAAGGCAACTTTTAAGAGTATTTTTCAATTTGTGCAATCAAAAGAAATAAAGCATGGATGATTAGGATATGAAGGGCAGCCAACCAGATAAAACATCATAATTTCCTACATAGTTTGCAGACATGTGCCAGCTTTAAAATCCAGAACCCATTTACTGAAGAAAAGGGCAGTTTCCCATGAGGAAAGAACCTTCAATACCAGGGAAAGTTTATACGGAAACTATCACTAATGTTTTTCCCAGTAAAGCATGTGGTCATTTGTCTGACAACTGTATACTGACAAAAGAGGGATACTAGAC